>NC_053488.1:1756694-1849118 GCF_015227805.2 Hirundo rustica | reverse complement strand
AGGTACCAGAAATTGTACATCAAATCTGAACGCTGCTCTCTGAACAGGAAGGACTGTGGCCACACTCTTTCAGGAGCTGACAGAAACATCCATTTTCTTTTTGACTGTAAGCAGAGGGTGCAAACAGCGAACTTCCCGTCTCCAAAACCCCATGGCCCTCACCAAGAACCTGAAACCCCACACCGATAGCCTCATTTTCCAAGGCACAGCTACATTTGGTCTCTTGGGGGCCGCAACAGCCAGATTTGCAAAATCAGGTGAAATTCTGCTGCTTCTTGGTCTTGTAGAGGTGGAGTCTCTCACCTGAGCCCTGATGGATCGGGTTGTCTTCAGCACAACAAAGTGGTGACCCTCCAACGCAATGACCTTGGCAGGTGGGCTGCAAGCAGGGTGCACACTTTGACAAGAGGTGGCTGTAGGGCAAATTCAGGTGAATTCAGGAGGATTTCACCTCTTTGCCCAGCTGAAGGCATCTGTGCTCTCCCAGCAGCAGCATGGAACTCCCAGGGGAGCCAGCAGGAAGAGCCAGCTCTTGCTGGCCGGTTGGGCGTGCAGGCCTAATGAGATACAAATAACGTAGGGTTGCCTCACTGCAGAAATCTAGGATGACACAAAAAGAAAAGGAGAAGGAAAACAAGGCTGTTTTGAGCTAGACACTCTCACAGAAACACATAATACACTGCAAAACACTGCTCACTCCCCTTTGGTTTGCCTAAGCACTGCAGCCAAACAGTGCAACAAACGCACTCCAAAGAGAAGACATGGCTTTTTTTTTTTTTTTTTTTTTTTTTTTTTTGGTAGCTCTCTGCTTTTCTCTCCCTCTTTTCCTATCATATTGAATCATCAGGGTGTGAAATATAATAAAGCACTGTACCATTCAATCTGTCGGCTGTACCTTACAGGTGTACTCCAGGTAAATATCCCCTTGGCTGGTGAAAAATGAGCTTACCTGAAACAGATGACTTTGATGAACTTCAGCAGCTGGGCCTCTATCACTCTTTTCCAATTGGCTTCCCCAGCAAAGCATGGTTACCCCCACACAAATTTGTCTTACTGAAGGAAAGATATTCTCTAATTCACTTTGTTCCCAGGGACTCGCCCCCCTCGCTGACGTCTTCACTTCATCTGGCATTCCATAAAAGTATAAACGGCAGGGCTTGTCATCTCTTCCACGGGGAGGCTTTGGGAAATAAATTAATTATTTACCAGCCTATCGCACGCCCCATTGCTTTGATAAAACTGGAATATAAATAAAAATGACCACGTATTAAAAGGCGCCATTTGCTGGATGCGGCAGTGGCAGATTCGCGGAAAAAGCTCCTGCTTCCCCCCACTGCCCTCCCCAGGCAGCCCCTGCTGGGTGCCAAGCAGGGGCTGATAGCAGAAACAAAGCAGAGACCCATGCAGATAAGATCCCTGTACCTGCAAGGGCTTTCAGTGCTCACCATTTTAATTTTAGGTAAGTGCCGGATGCCTCTTTACTCTCAGAAACATGGAGAGGATTAAGTCCTGCCTGACTAGTAGGAATCCAGGGAAGCCATTCCAAATCCTTTGGAGGTTTCTTTTCTTCGATGGGTCTTTGCTCATTTCTAATTTTATTGTTTTTTTTTTTAAATTCTTTTCTCAGACAGACCTCTCGAGAGGGCAGGGAAAGGCCAGGGGAGGTCTTGAGAGTGACTGGGAATAGAGGGATGTTGTTGTGTGCAGTGGATCCTCAGTGGAAAAGTCATAAACCTGCTCCTTCTGCAAGCCCAGAGGGTGCAGGCCGGGCAGTAAAGCGAGGTGTTTTCCCCATTTTTTCCTTCAGCTGCTCATTTGGGTGAAAAAACATTGTGATTTCCTGAGTAAGGGATTTGGGGAATGCCTGGGGTAGTTTCCCTTTTTGCCTGACTATTTTTAAAAGTCTCTTTGAGCAACACAGAAACCTCATGCATTACAAGAGGCATTGGCTGGCTGGGTGGTAGGGAATGACCTTCCCACTGAAGAATCATTTCATTTGTTGTTTTTTAGTTGTCATTTGCAGTAGAATATATTGCAATTCCTCCTTAAATTAGTTACAAAAGATATTTACTTCATCCTCAGAGGCCTTTAAGAGGGACATATACGCTATTTCCTTTTGTTGACTGGAAAAAGTGAAGGTGATGACAAGACCTGTCCACAATCATGAAACCAAGAGTTTTAAACCCTTAAGTAATTGCACTGATCACAGCACCCATCCTGATTCTGTGACTCTTCCGTGATTCTTAGACTCTTATTTCCCTCTTAGTTCTGTGTTGCTGCTTGTGGGTCTCATGTCTCACAGAATAAAAAGGCTTTATGGATTTTACTCTTTCATTTCTCCCTCCCATGTGGATATGAGAAGAAACTTGAGGCTGGGGGCATCTGAGTTTGCCTCTTTCCCAAACTGGAGTCTTTGGGATAGTGGGGTGTATTTTCCAGACATGCAGAGATGCTGAGAGAACTGGACAGGCTGGATCAAAAGGTGAAACATTTTGGGGTGGGAGGACCCTTTTCCCCCCGGCTTTTCTAGATTTTCAAACAAGCAAACTCTGCTTCACTAAGTGGCTGAAAAGGCAGAGCAACAAGGCTGTTAATGGGGCTCCACAGGAGTTTGTGCATGAAGACACCAAGTTACTTTGGAAGATACAGAAAAGGCAGGATGCAAAAGGATGCCCAGAGGAGAACTTCCTAAAATCATCAGAGCATAAGCAAGGTTATTATATCTACTTAAAAATTAAGTGCTCTGTAAGGTGGCCAGGGATGATATTTCCTATCCCTTTATAAACTTTTGCAGAGCCCCAGTAGACCCAAACCATTTAACAGAGCCTCCCCAGGACCAGAAATAACCTCACTAATCTCAGAAACTTTTCTTCTCGCTGAATCCAGTTCTGTCCTGAGTGGATTCAACGTTTCACTTCAATTCTTATTGTTTTTCATCCTGCAAAGCAGCAGGCAGGGAACAGAAACCACAAACTCTATTCAAACCTGAATGATTACAGCAAAACTCTGTTCTGGTTTAGGTTTTGTTGTTTTTTTTTTTTTTATTTTTTATTCCCAGTCGTCATGGAATGGATTAATCTGAAACCACAGCCCAAACTAGGATATGTTTTAAAAGCCTTCAGAGCAGAGCTGAACTCATGTTCAGCTTTTTGTTTCAGGCCAGGGTTTATTTGTGTCTTCCTCCTTCTTCCTCCTTTTTTTTCTAAATGGTACCACCAAGTAGTAAAAGCACCATCCATGTTTCAGATGCATGCAAAGTAAACTACAGAAGGAAAGTGGCAGATAAATTTAACGAGCATTAAAGTTATATATAATTTAAATATGTATAAAATTATTTGGTATATCGATTAGAAAATGGGCTGTTGACCATTTAAAGGCAACAATCAATTTCATAGTTCACAGGTCAGGTCAAGTTTCATTCTAATGATCTAAAAAACCAAATAGCATTAGGAGATAATGAACTCCACAGGATTATAGATGTGATCTATAGCTCTGCTGTGGCACAAGACCCAGCAAATGAGAGAGGGCATCATCTGAAGTGCCCTGGCCTCCACGGACTAAAGCCATGTTTTTATAACTTGGCAAGGTGTCAATTTATGATGTAATCAAAGGCAGACGATGGAATTACTCTGCTCCTAAAACCCCACATGGTTAGGCTCAATGTCATCAATGAGCAAGGGAGGTAGATCCCCATTAATGTGGTCTACAAAGTTATCTTCCCTGTTCTGGTAAGCGAACGTCAGGCATGCCCACCCTGTTAATCAAAGGGAGTTGATAGCCCTCTCTGCTCTGAGGGCTTGGGTTACACCAGGGAAATACTGCAGGGCTGCCACAGGGCTGTTCCTGCTGCACTGCTGTACGGCAGGGGAGCAGGAACGATGGAAAGAGGAAAAAAAATCTGCGCGTGGAGCGGGAGGTGAATTTGTGTCCATTTCCTAGCAGATATGCAGATCTCTTGCGTGCATGTGTATGGGTAAGCGTGTTTTCATTGGGGCGTGGCAGAAAGAGGTCATTTGAACTTTTAAATAACGAGAGAAAGGGTCAGTGACTTTAGAAACTCCTGGCTGTTAGGTTTGGAAGGGACCTCCAGAGACTGTCCAGTCCAAATCCCCCGCCAAGGCAGGGCCACCCAGAGAAGGAATGCATCCAGGTGCGTTTGGAATGTCTCCAGAAAGGGAGAATCCATGCCCTTCCTGGGCAGCTGTTCCGGGGTTTTGCCACCCTCACCATAAAAAATTTCTTCCTCATCCTGAGGAAGGGAACTGCCTGTGTTTTAGTTTACGGCCATTTGAGGTTGTTTAGCTGTGGTTTTGTGAAAATTGCTGGTTTTCTGAAGGACCATTAGCTTTTGGCCTGGGTCTTAAACTTCCACATTCATTTAGCCTAGAGGAGACTCAGAAGTGACATTTTCACTCTCTACAACACCCTGGAAGGACGTGGTTATCTCTTTCTCCCAGGTAACCAGTGACAGGACAAGGGGACAGCCTGAAGCTGCACCACAGGAGGTTTAGGTTGGACATGAGGAGGAATTCCCCCATGGAAAGGGTGATCAAGCATTGGAGAGGGCTGCCCAGGGAGGTTTGGATTCCCCATCCCTGGAGGTGTCCAAGGGAGGCCTGGATGTGGCACTCAGTGCTCTGAGCTGGTGACAAGGTGGGGATTGGGCAGAGCTGGGACTCGATGAGCTTGGAGGGCTTTTCCAACCTCAGTGATTCTGTGATTCTAGAAATCTTCAGTCCTTATCTTCTGAACCACATGACCAGAATTTTATCCCTACATTTTTCTTTGCCTCAAAATTTGAGAGGAGTACAAAATCCATCTAGATTTGGGGCTGGAATGGGCTGGCTTTAAATCCAGGCGTGATACTTTTGTAAGCTCAGTATCCCATCTCCACCTCGGGTCTGGACGCATAAGAAATTTGGCAGTTTCCAAGTGGGTGCCTGAAATGTGAGGTAATCTTGAAGATAGAAGAGGCAAGATTCTATGAGTGTCCATTAGACAGAAGCAAAGGAAGAAACTCCAGTTTCATCAAGAGGACACGAGAAAGGTTTCCCACCTTTTTAATCACGAAGGTGCCTTGAGCGCCCACGAGTGTCTTGGATGGCAGTCGGGGCCTGCATTTCAGCAGCTGGGTCCCACTGTAAATGTTTATGCAGATTCTATCAGCTGGGCATATGACTTTTCTGTCTTTGTGATCAGCCCACATTGCTGCCTTGAGCTTCTTTAAACAGCATTCACTTCCACACTGCTGTGTCTGCTCGGCTGTTGCGGTGTTAATGGTCTTACTTGGATTATGAATTGGGCTCATTAGACTTATTCTCTTCTTTAATATGATGAGTGTGTAAGCACTAAACTAAGAGGCATAAAACTTTGATAAATGAGAAAATCGGATAATTGCGCAGCATCAGTGCTGTGCTGGTAGGAGCCTTCTTTAAAAAAAAAAAATGCAAGAGGGAGGAAGACAGAAGGGATAAACAGGTAAAACAGAGAAATAAAAGTATCTAGAATGAGCCTTCATCATCATCGTATGCTCTTCTTGCATATCAGAATGAGTCAGCTTGGCTGGGATGAAAGACCCTCAAGAAACACCCCAAAGCATTTATGCTGAGAGGGGTGAGATGCCGTCACCTGGAGAGGTGGCAGATCCTGGAAATATCCAGGATCAGGCCGGATGAGGCTTGGAGCAACCAGTCTACTGGCTTTTGGACTAAATAACCTTCAGAGGCCCCTTCCAATTTAAACCATTCTGTGATCCTATAATTTCGACCTCTCTTGATGGTAAGGACATATAGGTTCTAACTGCAGATGGCTGCTCTTGCTCAGCACATCACATAAGCATATGCTGAATAACTAAGCATGGATGAGCTCACATATGTACTGAATAGGGTCCAATTCAGCTTGGGGGTTAGACTAGATGGCTTTTACTGATCCCTTCTGACAAAAACTATGCTGTGAGTATGATCTTGTGCATCCAGAATTCCCGCAGATCCTCAAGCAAATGAATAAATGAAAAATCAGCCGAAACCTCTTTCCTGACAAAAGCAAAAAATACAAAGGCAACAATAATCCCAAAGGCAAAGAGAAAGCAAAGAAACGAGGATGGTGAATTTATAAGAATATGTGTTTTCAGAACCAATCTACCTATGAAAGATCCTGCCAAAAATCTTTGACAAAAATGTGCTTCAGCTCGTTGCAAAGGCACGAAACCAGTCCCGTGAAGCTGTGCTGTTCATTGTAGTCCTGGATCATTGCTTATCTATTCTAATAGGCAAGAAATACAGCGGCTAAATTATAATTATGCACTGTACACAGCAGTGTTAGCAAAATAACACGATGTTTGGTACATTTCCCATCATCTTCTTAGGAGGTACAATGAGCTGCAGGTTTGTAACAATCTTCTGTTTCCTCACCTCATTAATCTCCCGAAGCGGAGAGAGAGCAATACAAGCAGAGGGAGCCCAGAAATGTATGTACATTACCGAATTAACCAGGCATGTAATTAGTGCTCAGGTGCTTAGTCAAGGAAGAAACATGCAGGATTATTTAGATTTGGATTTAACACCCCAAAGTTTGAATAGTGGAGGTGGGGTGTAGGAGTTTTTCAATCAGCCGCTCCAGCTGTGCTGGAGAAATAGGGAATTGTGCCCTTGTTTCTGCCTCTGGCATTGTGTTGTTTCCCAGCCTTCCTCTTACTTATGGGAATATATGAAAGTGAAGCATGCAGCATGTCGCAGTCCACACCAGGAATGGGGACACACCTCCGTCCACCCAGGGACATGGACATTGCTGCTCACCCCAATAAAGGAGTCTGGCGTGACCCAATAATACTTGAACACTTCTCTGCTGACTGGCAATAGGAAATGCAGTGTGGGTGATACTGGGGTTTATCTTGTCGTGTTCTGGAGGGCTTCTGCTTTACCAGGGTAAATTATCTCTGTTGTGGTACCTTCTGATTGACACCTCCTGAAAATCCCCAGCTTTAAGTGCATTTAGTGTCCATGGGGACCTGAAGGCAGATGAGTTCTGCTTGTCCCACAGGGCACCCAATTGATTTCCAAAGCATGTCCTGGGATGCTGGGTGTGTGATCCAGCCTGACACTGAGCTTGTCCTGCTGTGAAGCGCATTTTGGGCTCAGCAACACCCTCTGTTTCTACCTCATGTCTGGTGAACATTTGCAGCCTCAGCCTGAACCACGCTGAGTAGAGATGGTCAAAGTGTGCATCCCAATCCACAGAAACCACAAATAGCAGGGAATCATAGAACATTTTGGGTTGGAAAGACCTTTTAAAGCTTTTCTCATTCCAACCTTCTGCCGTGTGCAGGGACACCTTCCACTATCCCGGGTTGTACCAAGTCCTGTCCAACCTGGCCTTGGACACTTCCAGTGATCCAGGGGCAGCCAGAGTTTCTCTGGGAAACCTGTGCCAGGACCTCACCACCCTCATTGTGAAAAGCCTCTTCCTTTTATCTCATCTAAATCAACCCTCCTTCAGTTTAAAACCAGCACACCTCGTCCTGTTGCAACACGCTCTGCTGAAAGTCTGCTCCCATCTTTCTGGTAAGCGCTGTTTAAGTACTACAAGATCACAGAAAGTGTCCCCGGATCCTCCTCTTTTCTGGGTGAGCAGCCCCAGCTGTGCCAGGCTGGCTCCAGAGCAGAGGGGCTCCAGCCCTGGCAGCATCTCCGTGGCCTCCTCTGCGCTGGCTGCAGCAGCTCCACGTCCTTGTGCTGCTGGAGGCAGGGCTGGAGCAGCTCTGCAGGTGGGCTCTCACCTGAGCACCGGGGCACAGGGGCAGGATCCCTTCCCTTGGCCTCCTACCCACTGCTGAATGACCAGCTCTGCCCCGTAACTCATTTCCAAGCCTTTCCTAGCCCAGCTTTCACTACTTCCAGGCCACCTCCTCAGTCCATCCTCTGGATCCCCAGATTTGGACACCATCCCATTGCAGGCACCTGGCCCTGCGTGCATTTTCATGCTGGCCTGGATAAAGCACATGGAGAAGCTGAATTGCAAATGGTAGCCTTGAGTTACGTTTATGTAAACACCACCGAAAAGCTGAGATAAGGGAACGAGGCACATTCCTGCACATCAGCTCGCTGGGGTTATTTGCTGCTTGTAGCTGGTGAATGAGAGAGAGGGCTCCCTGGAACAGCAGCACGATGATAAAATTGTGATGGAAATGCTTTCTGTATTGCTTTTCATTGAAATATTGCCCCTTGGCGGGAAGCAGATTGGTAACATCAGACAGCAGGAGCAGAAACTGGGTCTTAACATTCTGTAAGCTCATCATGGCAAACCCAGGCCGTGATGTGTTTGGTGAACAGCCCTCATGTGCTTAATTTTGAAAGTTCAGAGAGAGGTTTGGCTAGAGTAGTGAAGGGAACGCACATGTGTGAAATGCAGAATTTGCAGGAACAGGGTATCTGTTGTGCGAAAGACATCCAAGATTGTCAAGAAAACAAGGTAGAATCCATTAAAAAAGAGTAGCTTAAGTATTTCTCCCACAAAATCTGTATTTTCCTAAAAGCGTGCACAGAAAACTTCTGGGGGTTCTGCTAATTCCATACCTGGGAACTCAGTTACATATTTGGGAAAAATTGCGTTAATGACAAATCTCAAAGCAAACAAATTTATGCAGACCTTGTCTAGTGCAGGATTTGTTATAGCTTCAAGATGCATCAAATGATCTGTTCACACACATGTACGTAGCACACATTCCCCACAGTGACCTGATGAAAATAATTTAAAGCAGCTAGATTAAATAAGACCTAAATAAATTATAACTACATGTGAATTTGGCTAAACTTGCACCATTGATTACTTCAGTTACAATCACAGAATATCTACTTTCCTTTGCCTGCCTCACATTTAGAAGTATTTCTGCCGAAGTAAGGTTTAATTTTAACTCAAATTTTATTTTTATTCCAATTTTTATTTCTTACCTAGAGACGAGGCAGTGGGGGACTCACAGGGTGTAATTCCAGGGCAAAACCCTTGCCTCGTGCTTATGCCCTCAAATCTTTCCTCCTCTGCTGGTAAAACAAACAGGATTAGCACACGATAAGACCAGTGGAGATAATAATTACACTGGCTATGAGCGAACTCCAGAACCAAGGAATAAATCCCCAAACAATTATTAGAATGGCTCAATGCATTACACAAATTGGAAAAGACTGGGACATTTTTGGGAGGGGCGAAGGGAGGTAAGACACATTATTTAAGTGTTCTTGTAAGCCTTCTAAGATATTAATGTTGCAAAGCTTCTTATGAATATTTAAGAACATAAAATGGAGATACACTTCAGCCCAGCATTACCACAGAAGCCTGTAATACAGTTGAGTCCACTTAAGAAGGCAATATCTGACATCCATGACAGATTTAAACATGATAAGGCAAAGGTCATGTTTATAGCTGAAAAGTCCATGCAAACTAGTTAAATATTACTGCAGTTAGCTCTGTTATAGATATTTTTATGTATTGATATATGCATGTAGAGAATTTCCTTAAAGATTCAACTTTGCCTCCAGGTGCCTGTACTTTTGGAACTGCTTAAAAATACTTATTATTTAATAATTTGATATTACATGGAGAAAGAACAAGTATCTTGTGTTAAAAAAAGAAGGGATCTTTATTTCTTGCTCTTTTAGGGGCTGCCTGGGAGATATTCCCTAATGCTGGTACCACTAGGACCGGTTTCAGTAGAACTTTTCATAGGAGAATGTTTTATTTGACTAAAGGAATGGGTGCCAAATTTTTTCTTCAGAGACATTATAACATTCATAAAACCTAAGACAAAAATTTTCACCTCACATTACGTTTTTTTCCTCAGTTCTGAGAGAAAATATTTTCATGGAATCATAGTTTCATAGAATATGACAAAAGAAATTATTTTAATTTATCACGTTTAGATTTTGATTAATTTTCTTCTCTTTCAGTCGGTATCTACCCTTAGAGAAACATGACATTTTTCTAACTGACTGATATTCAGAGTGTTTGCTCAAAATGACTAAATCATTGTCTCCCTTTAAAACAGAAATAGCCACCAGGATATCCCTGTTTTACAGACTGATGAAAACAATTGTGGTTATGGAAATTTTTATATTCCCTCCAGCAAAAGTGATTCTAACTGTCCAAGGAAACCAAGGAAAATTGGATGTCTTTTTTTTTTTTTTTTTTTTTTTTTTTTTTTTTTTTTTTTTTTTAAATGAGAAATAAATTCAAAACAAAACTAAAGGATCAAAATCAGGAGTGGCCTCTGAAAAAGAGAGAAAATACCAATAAAGCTGTTGTATTTCACAGGAAACTTGACTGTAAGAGAGCTTTATAAACAGCAGATGGCTCCCATATAGAAGAGGCTGAGCAATCTGAGCAAACAATAATCAACGTGAAAAAGCAAAGCTGAGTTTGACACACGGGGAAATTTAAGGCAGTGAAATTAAAAGATATATTGGAACATACTGTAAAGAAAGATAGAAATGTCTCCTTTCTTTGGTCGTTTGGGTCTTGGCAGCTTCTCAGGTTGACATGTGGAGAAAATCTTTGCGGTGGCAGAGTGTTCCTGCTCCCCATACAGGTCATGGGATCTCAGGGCCTTGCTTTTATTTCCCATCACCCGTGCATCTGCAGATTATACAGAGGTGACTGATTACTAAGCAGCCGTGGTTGAGGGCAGCCCTGGTGCTCCTGTTGGGATTCAGAAGCGTTGTCACCACGGGTAGTCTCTCCTGTGCATGTCTACTCCAGGCATGAACACTTCTGTCCCTTGGAGGTTTCAGTTTCTCCCAGGAGAATACGTCCCATGGGTAATAGAACAGAATCCTGGAATGGTTTGGGTTGGAAAGGATATTAAAGCTCATCTCATCCCATCCCCCTGCCATGGGCAGGGACACCTTCCTCTATCCCAGGGTGCTCCAAGCCCATCCAGCCTGGCCTTGGGCACTTCCACGGATTCAGAGACAGCCACAGCTGTGGCTGTGTGCCAGGGCCTGCCCACCCTCACAGGGAAGAATTTACTCCTATCATCCAATCTAAATCTCCCCTCTTTTCATATAAGACTGTTCCCCACAGTCCTGTCACTATCTCTGTAAGACACCACTATTTGAAATAGTTTTCATCAGTATTAAATACCTTACTAGGAAGAGAGTACTAAAGTGGGCAGTTTCTATCAGATTTTTTTCCCTGACAAAAAGGGTGGAATGTGCAGGAAAAAAATCTCAGTTTTGTCTCAATGGTTGTCCCCAGTACAGACCCATTCAGCTACTGACAAGAAGTAGCTTAGCAGCTTGTATTTATTGACATTTTCCAGTGTTTTTCTAAGGACCCAAGGAAATTTCAGATGACGACAGGGATATCACACGCACAGGTGTCCTACCAGGCTGGTTTCAGAATGCTCTGTTCGTCCCACATTAACTGCAGGATTTCCAGCACACGGATTTTTATGGTGTTTAATAAAACGACACATAGACAAAGAAATAAAAAATAATTAGGGAAGGCAGGATTGGTAGAGAGGAGGAAGGGCAGAGTGGAGAGGGGAGTGGGGACAGGGAGGTTGGTTTCTCCCCTTTCCAGGCTGACCTCCTACAGGGATGTGTAATGAAGCAGTTCCTCAGAAGTGTCCCAATTGGGCTCCTGTTTTTCCAGGGTTTGCTGAGGACTGTGTGTGATCCTTTACTTCACACTCAGATGCGCGGGTCTATTAGAGCAGCCTCTGTGCTGTTGGATGAAGGGTTTATTTTACCAACATAGCAATAAAAGTAGTGTTTTGCAACCAGGAGAGCACTAAGGAGGCCCGCTCCTTTGGTCTGACAGGTAGTTGTGCTCCCTGAAGATGTGACCTGCTCCTCAGGTGACCACGTTAAAGTGGATAGATTCACTCCTGTGACTTGGTTTTTTTCCCAGCTTTACTATCAGCCCAAAAGCTGGAAATGATAGTGACTGAAACAGATGTATGAGAGTTGCTCCCTTCTTTTAAGCTCTGATTCAGTTCAGTAGGAGCAGAGTTAATTTTGTAGGACTGAAATAAATGAGATGGAAGGTCACAGAGCTAAATGTTTTCCGCAGCCTCCTACCCTGCATTGCTCCATTTCACTGTGTGTCTAGGATGTTAGCTTCCTGTTTTACCTCCTATTTTGACTTCTTAAGTTTGTGCCACTAGGGATCAATAGGAATCTGTATTTTGTAGCTGCTGTCTTGGAGAAATAATACAATTTGCCTCAAACCCTAGAGTGCATTCCAGCCACAGACTACAGGGACAGCACAACTGAAATAAAATCCTTGCGTCCGTTCTTCTCTTTTATTAAGACATTCTGTAAGGTAGAAAAAAGTCCCTATTCAACATTTCTCCTTAAGGATGCTAGGGATAATCAGGTGTTTTTACCCTCTGATTCCAGTGGTTTAAGTGCCTCTTGTGAATACCGGGGTAGAAATGCATGAAAATTATATTATTTCTGTAGCCAGTTACTGACATAATTCTTGGGGATAAGATGGAATTAAGCCAAAATAGAGTTATGGAACTGTTTGGGCTGGGAGGGGCATTAAATACCATCTATTTACAACCTCCCTGTCATGGGCAGGAATATATCATTATAATATGTAACTGTAGTTTCTAAGGACAAACTTTTCTTCGTGTTTCTACAGGAGAGGAGCATCTTTGGCTGAGTCCTTGTCTGTAGCAGGAGGCTGCTACATAAACATAGGTGAGGCAGGAGGTCCAAAACATCTCTTTGCAAAACCAGATGTCATACCCACTAAACAATAAGAGCCAAGCCTATGCTTGGCATTTCAATTCTTTGATGTACACGACTTCCTTCTGGTTTTGGTGGTTTCATAGCTTCCATTAAGGGGCAAACAAGATCTAGAGAACGAGACTCAAGGAATAATTTGGATAAGCTCTTTGCTTATATGCCACCATAAGTTGCATCCCCACAGGTTATTGCTGCCCGGGGCAAGTCTAGAGGAAAGGAATCAGTTTCACTTTTGGTACCACTGTAGTTGATCCTTGACTTCTTAATCAGGCACAGACGGTAATTATTTGTTGTGGTGTCCAGACAACTCTTTGGCTGCTCTGATGGTCTTTCAAAATGAGGTGAGTTAATATTTCCTGCTGCCACTGTGTAGTGAAACCTGTTGACAGGGGAATTAGGGGAACTGAAAATCTGTGTCTTTACAAAGGATTAGCATTAAAAACCTCATCTGAGGACCGAATCATCTTCTGCTTAGTGGAAAAGCTGAACAGTACGGGAGCTAGGGACCATCACTTTTCAGTGAGAGGAGAAAACATCTCTGGAGGGCAAACTTACAGCTATTTAATCACCAAGTCCCTTACCAGCCCTTGTTCACACTACACGGAGACTTTGAAAGTCCGGGGCTTGGAACTCAACTATCTCATTCCAGGCTTTCCCAGTTGCAAATAAGTTGTGCTTTACTTTCCAAGTTTACTACCCTCACGGTGTCGCCTTGGTGTCTGATCCAAGCCCTGCTGAAGTAAATGGGAACCTTTCCATGGACATTAATAGTTTTTGGATGAGGCCTTAGCTATCTCTGTAGCTGTTAAGAGAGGCACAAGTTGTGGAATGAAGTGCAGGTGTTTCTGCTGCTGGGAGGAAGACCTTGTAGTGTATTTAATGTTCTTTAATTAATTGAGTCCCGAGGTATAAGAGTGGGCTTATGTTCCCAGAAAATGCATTAGGGTAACGCAGCACCTTCCATTTGCAGCAATCCAAATACGATATTAAAGTTTTATGTTTATTGAACAAGGTCCAGGAATCTACGTGCAGGAGCGCTTCACCTTCCACTGGAATGCATCTCCTCCTTTGGAGAGAAACACAGCAATCATTTCACGAGGATAGAAAAGGAGTGAAGCAAAAGGTATGAAACTCCAGTGAAAGCATCAGGTTTCTGATGTGAGCTGTCAGGAGAGGACCAACGCCATAAATGTAGGATTTTCCCAGTGTCTTGACCTTGCTGTCGCGCTGCGAGGGCTTTGCGCAGCTGCAGTGCCCTGTGGTCAGTCCAAGACATCGCGCTCCCAGCCGCACAGTATCTTCACGTTATGTCGGAAAACTGAGGCCAGGTGCCCGCATTTCTGGAGCTGAACAGTCAGGGCCAACCTGGCAGCCTGGGATGTCTTCCCAGCCAATGGAAAGAAGTGGGTGCTTTCTGGAGTGTGGTTCAATTTGGTGGGTTTGAAGCTGCCCCTGAAGTTGCCTCTTTCTCCTCGTTGACTGGAAGAGAGCCCAGCTGGCTGGTCTGCGATGTCACTCAGGTGTGAAAGTGAGATTAACCCCACCTGCAGCTAATGAAGCCTTGTGGGACGCGCGCCCCAAGCTTCTTCGGTGCCGCCAGTTCCGCGGTGGCCTGCCACGGTGAGGAAGGATTCATGAAATGCTCTCCAAACCGAGAGTGAGAGGAGAGGCTTGGCTTTGAAAATCTGCAGAAGAAAAAGAGAAAATCCACAGGCTTAAAAAAGGAAGAACCGACTTCTGCATTGTCAAAAATCTTTTGGAGACTCGGAATCACACAGCAGAAGATGAGCTTGGGAGACTCAAGGGCTCTGTGGGGAAAGGAGCAGCATGGAAAGAAGGAGATGAGAGACAGAGCAAGGAGAGTAGGGAAAACCCCGGCACTGGATGGGCTGTGGCTTTCTGATGGCTGAGAAAGCAGCTGGAAAGCGGTGCAGACCAAACTGCTATGGCTCAGCCCTGTGCAGGAGGAATTTGGGGCCTGGGGAAAGCAGATGGAGGGCAACAGAGGGTTTGGGTGGGTATTTGCTCATGGGCATGGGCAAAATGGGTATTACTGAGATAAACTGCAACGAGGAGAGATTTTTTGAGGCTGTAAACCTTGGTTAGAAGGAGTACAGCCCCCACAGAGCATTTCTGCAGCAGTTAATGGCTGCTTTGGTGGGGAAGGACACCCCATTATTTGGGTTGTGCTAAAATATGTTAGAAGACCTCTAAATCAGATTAGAAAAAAAATTCCTTCTACAGAACAACCCAGCCGCCCCTGCTCAGTGATATTTATTGCAAAGTCAGAAAGTCATTAGGTGGCAGAGTTCAGATTTCCAAGTGCATGTTTGGTATAGGCAAGTCAATATGTTTTTGTTTTTTTTCTTAATTTAACTTCTTGATTGACTTATTATGTACATTGGCACTTTTAAGAGCTTCAAATAAAACACAGTGAGAGTTCAGAACAAATGTAAATGGCCTAAAAGAAAAGGAAAAAAAATCCTATAATCTTTTTTAATGGCTATAAAACGTGGGAAGGATATATCATAAGCTCCCCGCATGGGGTCCTTGTCTGCGTTCAATCCAGTATTGTAATTTAGACATGACTTTTTATTTAATTTCTGACTGAGAAAGGGAAATTAGAAAACAACATTATCTCAGCTGCTCCGTTATAATGAACAATATTTCACAGTGCCAGTATAAGTTACCTTAAGAACTTATTTTATGAGACAAACATTGGCTGAACTCCACAAACAACTGGGTTTTCTGGTGTGTCTTTTGTCTGCTGAAGAACCCAAACTTAAGTAAGGTTTTTAATGGTAAATAAAGCCGTCATTACGGCGACGTGTGTGTTACACGGGTGTAACATGTGGACCTCTGCAGGGATGGAAGTGATGGTGGAAGGCTCTGGGTTAGAGCTGGGGAATTAATTCCTGCTGAAGTGCAAAACCAGGGGCTGCTTCGTCTCATGTTCAACATTGTTTTCTGATTTTTTTTTTTCCTCCTGGAGCTTGTACCTGTGTTTGTCTCCAGCAGTGCTTGATATAGTAGGCATGACAGAGACCCATGGAAACACCTTTTGAGCTTGGTTTTTTGAGAAGAGTAGACTGAAAAGAAATTAAAAAATTAAAATTCAGGATTCAGCGTTGAAAAAGATGGAGAGAAGCACACAGATAGCAGGGCAAGGTGGAGGTACAACCGCCTTGAACAGTCTCAGGTCAAGGCCAGAACAAATCTGCTCTGAACAAACTCCTCCAAATATTTCCAAGAACGCCAGTCCCAGGGTAGGAAGCTGCCTTGGATGAGCAACTTTTTTTTGTTTTCAGAGTGTGAACCAGATTTCTCTGTTTTTTTCACTGTTGTATAAATGTAGACCATTGATATAAAATACTGACTTTGGTTGTTTTTCCTAGGGGGAAATCCCAGGTCGGGATTAAGCAGCTGAGTGTTTATTTAGCTGTAAATAACACATTCTCCTGTTAATCTCTGTATCTGTTTTATCAATTTTTAAGTGATGGAGATTTATCCAGTTTGTAATTAACCCTTTTGTATGGCAAAAGGCAGGATTTTCTCTTTTCCCCTGGACACTAAATACATAATGTTCTGATAAATATTTAAGCAGTAATGAGGGACGTAATGCACAGTAATCCATTAGGGCTGCATTCTGGGGGAGCAGCATGGTGCTAAAATAGATGCTGTAAGTGCTAAAATCCCAGATTGAGCAGAAGGACTGCTGACCACTGTGGGATTTGGCTTTGAACTACGCTACAAGTTGGAAAAACCCATTTGAATGTGCAGACATGTTTTCTTTGCCTGCCAAGAAAAGCTTCCTTAGAAAAACCCTCACAAACCACACAAAAACAACAACAACAAACACCACAAAAAAAACCCCCCAAACAATGATAACAAAACCAGCTATCTCTGTGACTGATGCAGCCGAATATTTTCCAGTCAGAAGACCACCAAAATCCACGAGTGGAAAATCAGAGATTGGACCAGTGGCGAGATAAAGGTAGCGTTAGGGGCATGACCACAAACTGTGACCACAGCATGACCACAGCTGCTTCCACTAACACCTAAAACCAGGCTGGAGGGAGCTCTATGAGAACTTTACCTCTTTGAGAAGCCTTTTCTTCTCTTTCCCCCCCTTTTTTTCCCCCTTACTCATTAGACCTTACTGTCAAATTACGATTATGTCTATGGTTGTTGCTTTTCACAGCAGGGTCTTTATGCTTAATTCCCAAGGACAAGGGAAGGTGAGGAGCTTGCATACCAGGACCTTTGCGCTCCTGGCAGCCACTGCAGCTGAGATTTGGACTCACTTCCAAGCAGAATCCCAGCAATATTCTTCTCACTCATCTGTGTGCACTGAGCAATGGCAAGTGGCTCTGAAGAGATGTTCTGCTGGGGCACATGGTGGAGCAGGATGGGGACTTAGTGTCTCAGCAGAAACTGATGGGAGTTGGTAGAAACCAGCAATGTTTCCTTGAGGTCATAGAAAAGGAAGTTTTCAGGAGTATCTCTGAATTTGCACCTGGACCAATAAACATATTTTTTTTAATTGTTATTCATTTTACACCTCAATAAAGCTTAATTATAAGTAAGCAGTAAGAAAAGCAGGAGACATGTTCCAATAATATTGCACTTCTCTGAATCATTCCTGTGGGACTCCAGCAATTTTGTTACCATGAAGCAAAATAAAACAAATTAAGAAAACTATTCAAAATTCATTTAAAAACATCATCCAAGGAGCATCATAATAAAAGCACAATAAGAGAGACAAGCTCACTTGGCTAATTTTCTTCATGTGCTGTGCATGTTTATAGTGTGTCTCTTAGTATGTTTTAATTAGCATCACAATCATCAGCTGGTAACTAACAGCACGTACTCTTCAGGTTGGGAGGTGCAGGCCACCTATTTGGAGCAGGGGAGGGGCTGAGGATTTCGTATTTTCTCTGTGGGTCAGCAGAGCCTGCTGGCAAAGCGGGGCTGTAAAGCCCAAAGTCTTGGCCAGAGAGAATGCACCAAGGAAAGGAAGATATTTCAGACACTGGACCTTCCATCCCTTGGGGCTTCCCATTCCTGGTCCCAGTTTTTACCCTTCTGGTCAAGGCAAGACTCATGGGGCAGAAAACTATTGATCACATTGCTCAGTGCCAGCCCAAAAACCTCTTTTTTTTTTCCCTTGTGGGTGTAACATCCTGTTTGTGCATTTAGTCTCCTCTTGGATGCATTGTAAGGAATCTTCCCTGCCCTTGTTTCTGCCACAGGAGGCAGGTTGCTCTGTTTGCCTTTGGTGTGCCCTCCCTTTACTGAAGCTCGACATGGATCATTTTATTCTGAGCATTATCGTATCTCTTGCTGCTTTTGTTTTATTTTAATTTAATTTTATTTTAAGTGATGCTTCTACCTCCATCTGGGCCCCAGTTGGTGCTGTGGGAACCATGTCAGGCTGTGGCTGAACAGGGTGACGTCTTCAAGGCCAGGTTGGACAGGGCTTGGAACAACCTGGGACAGTGGAAGGTGTCCCTGCACATGGCAGGGGGTGGAATAAAATGAGGTTTAAGGTCCTTTTCACCCAAACATTTCTGGGGTTCCATGGTTCTATGACATGCGCTCACCTAGAACTGAGGTGAACCTTTCTTATCATCTTCCAGAGCCAAACTCACCTGCTTCTTCTCATCCTGGGGCGGATTATTTCAGGAAGTCTGTCCATCTGTGAGCCAGAAACTGCCCCCTAAAAGGGATGAAGAAGATGCAGCCCTGACAGACAGATCATGTTTAGTGACCTTGAAAGGTTTTTGCACGGCATTTACTCTATGTCCGGGCACTATTCTCGTATCCTTTCACCAGGCCACCTGCACAAAAAGCACGCTCAAGTGTTTCTTCCTTGACAGCCCCATTTAATAGGATTTTCCTCCCCTGGTCTGCTTCAGGTACCGTCTCTGGGGCAGCTGACATTGCTGTGCAAGAGGGACTTGCAGAGTCTTGCAGTGATCCCGTCGGTCTTGTGATGTGCGCTCTGAAATTATGATCTTTGCATCTGGTAAAAGCAGGTTAGTAGAGGAGGAAAAGGCTTGGCCTCAGATATTTTCATCTGAGAATACTTTTATCTGAATGCTTGGCCCAGACATTTTCTGTCATTATCGAGATATCTTGTCTAATTCACTATTTTTCCTTAAAAATGTCACTTCCCCTCAAAAATATGTTATGAACTGCTGCACTTTAGCAGTGTGATGGTTCATAACAGAATCAAGAGGAGCATGAATTATTGTCAGAGCTACATTAGTAATGTGTAATCTGCAGCATTGGTTAATTTGTTTTGATATTAAAGTTTTAATAGGAAATATAATTTGATTGCATTTTAAAAATAAAAACTGATTTTCTGGTATTACAGAAAAATATCATGAATAATAAGCAAAAAAGGGGCTAATATAACTAGGCATTTCTATTAACAAAATGAATACGTTTCATACTCTTTCTGCGTACTAATTCAAGTCATCAGATGCCAGTTTGAGCAGATTTAACATAAACTACAGCCTCGTTCCTTTGCTCTGCATTTTGCAACACTGCAGGCATTAACTTGGGGCTGGGATCAAAGTTTTGCAGTGTCAGCCCCTTGCACATCAGTTATTGGCACTCGATTATTAACAGCATGAGCACCTTGTGCTGCGCTCTCAGCGCATCAGCAGGGCCTGGTCTGTATTTATAGATGTTTTCCAGCTGGACTGAGAATAACTAAAGAACCCAGCTGTGGCAACAATGAGCTCTCAACCTCTTAAATGAGTGTGGGTGGCTTGTGCTGGTGGCAATGTGCAGGTGGGTGTGCTATCAGGGTTATGGCAGGGGAAAGGCAGCCCTAAGTGAGATGAGTGCTCTGGCATGATGTGAAAATATCAAGAGCAGCCACACTGGGTCAAATGGATCACAGGACTGTTTAGTTTGGAAAAGCGCCCCAAGACCATCGAGCCCAACCATTTCCCCAGCACTGCCCAGGCCAGCACTGACCCATGGCCCCAAATGCCACATCCACATGGATTTGAAATCCCTACAGGGATGGGATTATGTCTCCACCACTGCCCTGGGCAGCTGTGCCAGGGTTGGACAGCCCTTTCCATGAAGGAATTTTCCCTGATATCCAATTTAAACCTCCCCTGTCCCAGCCTGAGGCCGTTCCCTCTCCTCCTGTCCCTGTTCCCTGGGAGCACAGCCCGACCCCCCCGGCTGTCCCCTCCTGTCAGGGAGTTGTGCAGAGCCACAAGGTTCCCCTGAGCCTCCTGTTCTCCAGGCTCAGTCCCTTCCCAGCTCCCTCAGCCTCTCCTGGGGCTCCAGCCCCATCCCCAGCTCCCTTCCCTGCCCTGGACACGCTCCAGCCCCTCAGTGTCCTTGTTGTCCTGAGGGGCCCAGAGCTGTTCCCAGTACTGGAGCTCTGGCTTCCAACAAAGGGTCTATTTTAGTCTTTTTTTCATCAACGCTCTCCCATGGGGCCTGGGGAAGAGGCTAAGGATGAAGTGAGTATCTTTTAACTGGTGCCTTCCAGCCTCTAATCACTGCCCAAGCTCCATAGTTTTCCATATTTGGCAACTTCCAGTGTATTGCTGTACCTTGCTAGAGCTGAGGCTCCAGCGGGCAAACTGTTGCTGTGATGTTTTCTCACCTTTGAGGAGCTGCTCTGCCCCCTGGTAGCTCTGTCCTTACTCTGTGTGACCTCGTTCACAGTGGTTAAAGACCTCAGGGCGCTGTTATTAAAGAACGTGAGCTCAGAGTAATGGAAGGGTAAAAGCTGTCCCATAGCGAGCAGCTGAAGGTGCATGATCTATTCAGCTTATCAGAAAGATATAGAGGAGAACTGATGAGAGAGTGTATTTTCTTCCTGGATCCTTCAGTGGGTACCAAAGGGCTCCTCAGTCTAGTGGGGAAAGATGTAACAAGAGCCCAGGAATGGAGCCTAAAGCTGTAAGATGTCAAGCTGGAAACCAAACACACATTTTTCTCAGTGAGGATAATTAACCATGGATAATAATCATCAGCAGGAAAGAAGATTTCTGCCTTCATGATGACTTAAAAAAAATAATAATAAAAAAATCTGTCTTTCTTCCTTTACAAAAAAAACCAAAACAACAACCTTTGAGTCAAGCACATGATTTGAAACCAGGCACATTTGAATGGCTGACATGGAAAGGCAGGATATATTTTTATCCTAGATATTCAAAAGACCCTTCAGGTTTCAGAAAAGTCAGCACTATGCAGAAGCACTGCATGCAAGATCTTTGTCTAGATAATTGTATTTCACTCTCCTTGATAGTTCTCCCGTTTCATTTACATTTCAGCTGCGCCCTGTCCTTGACTGGAGACAGATCCCAGGCTAGGATGGATCTTATCCATCACAGCTTTCCTGGTTCTGGTGGAAAACAGGAATTGTTTCCATCTAACTGCTCACTGGGTTCCACTCCAGAGGTAGCACAGGGTGATGTTTGTGTGGTTCATCATCTTTGGAAGGGAGGCAAGGTGATAGTTTTGGGTATAGGAAAGGGAGAAGATTATTGGTGGAGCAGACAGGGAATGCACATCTGATGAAAGTTCCGTACCTTTGGTATTTTTTGTTATTATTATTGTTGGTGTCACTATTAATAGCCAGCAACAGTGTGAGACCTCTCGTGTCATTAGCAGCAGGAAAAATGACCTCTTAGTACTACAAGGAGAGGAAAAAATTAGTTCAAGCAACATGAAGCCCTTGATCAAGAAATTCAGAAGTTTTCCAGGCCAATAGTTTTTAGAAATTTCTCAGCTCCAGCTCTTTTCTTCTGCTCTATTTCTTGACCGCAGGATTTTCCAGTTGACATAGACCTGTTCCTACATCTCTGTTAATGTCTTTGAGTACCTACGTAACTTTGAACACACAATTGCCAGAGCGAGGAATAAAGAGATTCACCTTTGACAGGGGCTTTTATTTAGCCTGAGAAGTGCCAACTCCAATGGAAGAACTGGAGAAGAACTCCTTATTCAATATTCAGGTGTACTTTGGTAAGAGCTTCATTTTGTCTGGGATGAATTCTAGCCCTTTGACTGCTCACCTCATGCTCTCACCCTTCCTTGTCACTTCTGAAAAAGAGAAAAATGTTTTTGTCCACCTCTAAAATGAATGTTGTCTTTGCTTTTGCCAACCATGACGAATTGCCTTGTAGGAATATTACTTCTTTCCCTACATTTTTTTTTTTTTTTTCCCCCTTTGTGGCTTGGAACAGATCATCTTCCAGTTCTCCCTTACGAGGAGAGAAGGGTTTGATACCTCTGCTCATCCTGGATGAAGGAGTTCATAAAGACCACTAGCACTGGGGAATGGACAGCTGGGGGGATGGATATTTTATTAAGCAGCTTAATTCCTGTATTGATAGTTAGAATTTCTATACTTAATGGATATCCCTTAAATTTTGTGAAGTGTGAGACTAATCCTGTCGAATCAAAAGCGATAAATACGGGCGTATAAATTTAACGGAGGAGAAAGAATTATACCTTTGTTTATCCTTGTGGTGTAGAAATAAATGGATCCTGTGCAACAATCCTGCATAAAACATGAAGGAAATCTCAAGCCCATGAGATTTCTCCAGAGGAGTCAATGAGAACGGGTTGTCCTTGGTTGCCAATCTGATAAGGACAATGGGGAAGGCAATAATGGACAGGTTAGGGGCTGGAATAAGTTTGCCTTATCACAGGTGTCTGAGATGTCTTGAAAGAGGCAGTTGATGGGTAACATTACACAGGCATGTGCATTTCTGAAAGGCATAAGGAATAGGAAATAGCTATTGACTATTTATCTTCTCGGAAGAACCTGTGCGTTCACCAGGAAGAGGCAGCGATGAATTAGGGGTGGTTTCTCACATCTATCCACCAGTGTTGGGCATGTGGAGAACAGCTTACAGCTGGCATCCTGCTTCCAGCCCTTTGGATTGTCCTGATGCGCAGCGAAAGACCGTTATTATAACAAAAATTAAAACTAACCTGCAGCGCCCCACCATCTTCCTTTGCCAGGCAGGCCCATTTCATGCAATTCATCTGTTATTGCACCTTCTTCTTTTGCCTTTTTTCTTATTAGCATCTCCCTTTTCACTGCTTGTGAATTAAACATCACCTATTTCTTCTCCAACTGCCAGATTTTTAAGCTCTGTTTTATCTGTCTGAAAACCATGTTGTGTTTCTCCTTTTATGTACACCAATTTTTGCAATAAAGTTTGTGACACCAGAGCTCACAGTGGCGTTATCTCCAGCTATATCAGCTCCGTGGCTCTAAAATCTCCATTACCTTTCCTTTCCAGTCTCTCAGCGCTGCTGAACCACCCACTTGTCCAAAGGAAAATGAAGAGAAGCTTTTTCTTTTGAGTAGCCCTGGGCTGGGGGGAGCAGGAGGAGGAATTAGTGGGCTTAGGCTGGAGAAAAGAAGGCTCCAGGGAGAGCTCCGAGCCCCTGCCAGGGCCTGAAGGGGCTCCAGGAGAGCTGCAGAGGGACTGGGGACAAGGCACCCAGGGACAGCACCCAGGGAATGGCTCCCAGTGCCAGAGGGCAGGCACAGCTGGGATCCTGGGAAGGAATTGGTGGCTGGGAGGGTGTTGAGGCCCTGGCACAGGGTGCCCAGAGCAGCTGTGGCTGCCCCTGGATCCCTGGCTGTGTCCAAGGCCAGGCTGGACAGGGCTTGGAGCAGCTTGGGACAGTGGAAGTTTTCCCTGCACATGGCAGGGGATGGAATAAGGTGAGCTGTAATGTCTTTTCCAACACAATTCCACTATTCAGCTCCTGGTGCTACCACAAACCTGCTTTTACAGCAATGCCACTTTTTCAGAAGTGGGTGGAAACACTCTCCTTTTCAAATTATGCTTGTCTTCTTCAATTTGATTGACTTTCCCCAGCGAGCCTTGTTTTCACACACAGCTGCTGGACACCACTGGCATATTTTGTTATGGGACATTTCTTCCAGCCAGTTGGAAGACCTGAGTTTCATTTCACAACCTGTACATATAATTTTCAGAGATATTTTCAAGGATTATTTGGAGTTTATCACACCTAAAGAGGAAGGTGAGATGAGGCAGGATTTTCAGGACACTTTACTTCAGCTTTCCCAACAACACCTGGATTTGTTTTGTCCTTCCAAGTGGTGTTTCACAGACCAGCAGAGAGTTTCCTTCATGCTTTATGGTGAGGGAGAAATAAAGGGAGAATGGTGCTGTAGTGGTAGTTGTTATCTAAATACAATAAAAATAACATGGCAAAATTCTTCAGAAGATATATGAAAAGCTAAAAAACTGGCAGTGGTCACTGAACTGGGGAATTGCTGATGTGTTTGGCTGTGAGAGATGGAATAATGAGGAAAAAGTGGTAAATCTGATAATGCCTGGGTCGTCCTCAGAACAGAGCCTGGCAGCAGAACTCATGGCAGCAATATCTCAGAAGTACCTAAAGGTAATCTGCACTTGGCATCATGGCTTATTTGTCACATTTTATAACAGTGCCTGCTTGAGTTTATGGTTGTCTGCTCATGCATTTTAACCACAACAAGGCGTTATGTGCAAGCCATGGGAATATTCCTGAAGAACAGAGGCCCAAATTCCTCCCTGTCACTCTGAGTTTTGCAAATCGTCCATTAGCTTGCAGTCTGGGCTAAACTGATTTTCCTCCAGCAAACCTGGTCAAGCCAACACGAGGTCTCTGCGCCGGCTCCCTGGTGATGCTTCAGGAAGTCGTTCTGATTTACCTGTGTGGACAGATCGTAAAGATTAATTTGGATCTGCAGACTGAGTTCAGACAAACACCTGGGTCTGAGTTTGAAAGAGCTCCACTCTTCATGACCTAGACCAGACTCCAGGCCTGTTCCAAGCTGGACCATGACAAAGTGTGGGTTGGAAGCTGAATGCCTGAGTGATTAATTTTGAGCTCATTGCTGTTGTGGGTTGTTCAGCAGTGCCATGCAGAGCTTTGATGGATTCAACTGCGAATACGGGCTGAGTTCATGTACACTTGACTGTGTCAGCTTTAAGCTGAGCAGCAAATTCAGTGGAATGAAAATAATTCAGAGTGAGACTCCAGCTAGGCTGCTGGGCTTTTCCAGTCAAACCAAAGGGTTTCCCTCATGGAAGATAAAAACTTCTAGACACCAACAAGTTCCATGGGAGACC
Organism: Hirundo rustica; assembly: GCF_015227805.2. Lineage (NCBI taxonomy): Eukaryota > Metazoa > Chordata > Aves > Passeriformes > Hirundinidae > Hirundo > Hirundo rustica. The sequence continues at coordinate 1,824,226 of NC_053488.1, read as the reverse complement.
CCACGAGAAATAAGTAGGTGCAGGCAGGCTGAACTGCAGTGAGAAACAAGTCTGTGCTGAAACTCTGCACCAAAGATTAGACAGTGCCTGCTGCAGGAATCTATAGCTCCTCCTAAAGAGGCTGCCTGACATCCAAGAAGGAAAAGCTGCTGCCTCCTAACTCAGGCAGGACAACCAGAGGATGAAAGGTGCTGCAGAACGAAAATGTTCCACAGCTCTCCTCAAAGCAGGCTGGAAACTGAGATCTGGAGCTCAAGCCTGTCCCAGGGCTCAGCGCACACTGTGTGACTGCCAGTGTCTCCCTTTACCCTGTGTCCCCGCCCTTGTGGGATTATTTTGGGATTAATTCACACTCAGGTCCTCCTGAGGCAAAATGCTCCAGCAAAAAAAAAAAAAAATTTTTTTCCCAAACCACACAATTTTTGCAAGGGCAGGCATTTCCCAGCACTCAGCTCCCTGAAAGGTGAGAAAGAACATCCAGCAGTAAGTTTGGTACAATTTCAGTTCAGGGCTTTTGTCCTTTATTACTTGCCTCACAGGTCCTCCTTCTCTGTGGCATCCCTTAGTAGAAATCACAGCATTTTTACATCTCTCATGAGATTAAATAACACAGTAGGTGATCCCTCTCCTTAATTCCTCCTGCAGGAATCACTCCGAAATTCCCCGGCCTGTGTCATAATGGAGGTCACAGCAGAGCAAAATATCCCCTCCTGGCCTTAAAATCTATGAATAATATTTTTTCTCAGAGACTCCAGACAGGATATAGTGGGAAGAGCCTCGGTCACACTAGGGTTTTGGACTTGGGCTGGGTTTAGGTTGGATAAAAACATAACACACACAGATGGAAGGATTCGATGCATCTCCCTCCGTCCAGCTGCACCTCTATCCCAGCCCCACAGGGCAGGAGCACCGTGGTATCGCAGCAGTAAAGCCACTGTGAGCTGGGATGGCATCTCACATGTTTGCTCTTGCTCACTGATTTAGTATTCAGAATTTAGAATTTATTGAGGATTCTTCCTTTGTCACATCATCTATCAGAGACAGACACCACCGAGATGGAAGGGGGAAAAAAAAAATTAAAAACCTGTTTATTGCTCAACTTGCTCTAGGCATGTTTTAGTTTATTGTTCAGCTTGGTTCATTTCAGTGTTTCAATTTGAACGGTTCGCTTAGTTGCTGTGGCTAAAAAAAAATAAATTAAGAAAACCATAAGAAAACCTATTTAAAAAAAAAAAAAAAAGAAAGAAGAGGAAGAGGCAGCAGCAAAAGTTGAGATTTGTAGGGCCCCTCAGCACCTCCCAATGTCAGAGGTGTCAGCGGAAAATTTAAGGGCGCAATCCCACATCGCCAGAAGAGACGTGCTCCCAATTCCCTATTCCGCACGTGCTCGCCCCTGGAGCTGCTGCTGGCACCCCTGGGGAGGAGAGACCCGCATTGCAGATCCCCTGCCCAGCCCCCAAAACTGGGGCTGCTGCTCCGTGCCTGCCGCGCTGCCCTGCACGGAGCCCTTTGCTGGGACGTGCCGCAGCTTTCCCCAGGCTCACAGTGATGCCTTGGGAAGGCTGCCCTGAAACAGAGACTGGACAGAGACGGAGAATAAAGCAGGTATTTATTGAAAGGCCTTTAGGATACACCTTGGGCAGGACAGGGCCTGACCAGGGCTACACACAGGGTGCACGAAGGATGGTCACACAATGGCTGACAGGTCACGGGGTCTTACATTTTTATAAATTTTTGTTCATTTGCATATCGGGGTTTAATTGTCCAATTACAGCTTCAAGTTGTGAGGTCTCATCCTTCCTCCTCCCTCCAGCCACCGTTGTTTGTGCTTTGGGGGCTGAAAGTTGTCCTTGGTCTTCAGTGGGAAAAGGATTTGTTTTGTGTCCCTGCTGTGTGCAGAGAGCTGAGTGACGCCGAGTGTGAGCTCAGAGCTGCACCTCTGGGCAGCACAGAGTCTGAAACACATGAAAGCCAAAACTTAATGCATCAACAGAAGGTGTGTGAGAAATTCCTCCCAGTTTGCACCAGTTTAAATGGGGCTGGCTTCCACAGGGAGTAAAGGGTAGTCACATCTCCCGTGGTCACCCAGGGGCAGATCTGGTTTAGACCCCGCAGATTCCCAGAGAGCAGCATCATCGTGCGCTCCCTCTCTCCAAATGCAGCAGCTCTTATTTCAGCAGCCGTAATTACGGCTCTGCTGCTCCTCCAGACCTCGCCTCAGATATCTCTGCCTCCAGCGGGGTAGGGGCTTTCCAAAGAAAACAGGATCCAGCTTCTCCACGCAGCTGCTTTCAGCATTTGAAGAAACCTTCTCCAGCAGCAAGTGCAGTAATCTCAATGGGAGATAAGTCAATTACAGCAAATTGAGCTATTTAATTTCTGGCTGCAAATGGCTTTCAGTTACACAAGTAGACACATTAATCTAATAACTAATGATCATATATTTTACTAATCATACAACGCTGCGTGAGGTATTATATCTAATTATATTTAAGATTAAGACATCTTTATATGTGTGTTTTTGCTGGTTGCCAGGCTGGTGCAGATGGATGAAAACAGAAAAAGAAAGCAGGAATAGCTCAAACCCCCGCCCTGTAAGAGACAGGAGGTCCCTTTGAAAGATGGAAAGATACAATTCAGAGAGGATTGGCTGAGGCTGCCTCCAGGAAGAACAGAGGGGAATGGGAAAGAAAACCTGCAGTAAAATATTCCATGGTATTGGCTTCTTTGGAAGCAAGGGGTGAATCCAGAGATTTGCTGCTAGTGGCTTGGGAGCCAAAAATCCAAATTGTTGAGATTGGAAAAACCCTCTCAGATCATCAAGTCCAAACACTCCCCAGCACTGCCAAGGCCACCTTGTTCCATGTTTCCAGGGGCCACATCCACACATATTTTGAATCCCTGCAGGAATTGGGATGCCATCAACACTCTGGACAGCTGTGCCAGACTGGGTTAACACTTTTCCTGAAAACATTCTCCCTAATGTCCAACCTAAATTGCCCCTGGTGCTACTTGAGGCCACTTCCTCTTGTCCTGTCCCTTCTTGCCAGGGAGAAGAGACCAACCCTAAATTAAATTAAACAGCTCACATTGTTCTCACCCTCGTCATCTGATCTTGGAGCCCCCAGGACTGAAATGCTGACGAGAGACAACTGAGAGATGTTCCCCCAAAGCTGTATTTGCAGAAAACCCAACTGCCTCCAGCTCCTGGGCTTTTCAAAGAGCTCATTTGGAGGCACTCCTGAGGCAGATCCACCACAAGAACCCTCAATGCAACCCAGAAAACGTGCAGTGCCCAGGATCCTCACAAGGATCTTAGAAACAGAATAACAGGACTGTTAGGGCTGGAAAACGCCTCCAAGACCATTCTGCTGACCACAGCACTGGCTGGGTGCGTCCCAGTTCCTCATTTACCTGGGGTAGACCATTTCCTGTGTCTGGTGCATCCAGAATGGAGCAAAAGCACATGGCCACAGGGAAACCCTATTTGATCCTCTTCCCCACAAGGAATGTCTTCCTCCAGGGTGGGATAGCTCTTTTCTCTGTGATCCAAAGAGCAAAGGCTGACACCAAAAAGATGCTCTGCACCTAGACTGGGTTATTTCCTTTTCCAGACTCAAAGAAGCCCCCAAAGAAGCCAAGGAATTGTTAATAAAATAACTGCTTGAAACAGGGTTTTCAATGCAATCCCTTAAAGCTTCTCCTGAAGAAAATTAGTCTGTGCTAAGATCACTCCCTGAGCTTGCCTGGGCCATTGGTCAATACGAAGATGTCTTAAACCCAGTTACGCAATCACTGATTATTCTGTTTGGTAAATACTTCTGTTTATGTGGGTATTTTTTGCCTCAGTCTAGCAGCAATCCATCATATGTGAGGGTCTCGTGGCAGCTGCTGTTGAAATCAATATGTGTTAGGATGCCAGAAAGCTGAGCTCATTTTTCTCCTCTTTGACATCGTAACTAAAGATCATAAAAAGAGATAATGATAATGACGGAAGGCAATGATTGGGGATACTCTGCTGAAGGAGAGGACGGAATCGAGCAAGCAAGAAAGGAAAGGGTGGTAAAATAAAGGGAAAGGACCTTTCTCTTTCCCAGGGGGAAAAGCTGAGTTAATTGCAAGGGAGGTATGCATGGAAATCACAATTAATAATCCTTCACCCATGCCCTACCACTCTCACGTAGACCCCTTGCATTAGAGCACCTCTGCAGCGAGCACTGCCAAAGCCAGGGCCTGGGCCTTCAAGCCCCATTCTGGGCAAACAGCTCTGCAAATTCAGAGCCCAGCTGAACACCAATTCATCAGGAGGAAAAATCCCCTCCCTGCTTACCAGTGGCTGTTCTCGAACAAGATCCGCCACCAGGTCTTGGTGCCATAATCAGCTGTGAGTTACTCTGCGCTGTGTTTGCAGGGGAAGACAACACTCCTCACTCAAGCAGACTGCACAGGGCCAACCAACCTGTGATATAATATATATAATATATAATATATAAATATATATTATATAATATATATGATATAAAATATAAAATATAAAATATATGTAATATATGATATACTATATATTATATATCCTGTATAAGAATATATACAATATATGTGATATGATGTATATTATACACAATATATATAACATTGCATATGTTATATATTAAGAAATATAACATATAACATATAACATATAACTTATAACATATAACATATAACATATAATATATCATATATATACCACAATGAACATAACACAGTATAATGCAGCTTACATATGTAATTCCCCCAAAATATCCCTGTGGCTACAAGACATGATAGGCATGCATCTCTACGTATTTAGCTCAAAGAATCCTGGAATTGTTTGGGTTGGAAGGCACTTTTAAAGACCACCCCCAGGGACACCTTCAATAGAGCTCCAAGCTCCATACAACCTGGCCTTGGACACTTCCAGGGATGGGGCACAACTTCCCTGGGCAGCCTGTGCCAGGGTGTCACTGCCCTTGTTTCCAGGAATTCCTTCCCAATACCCCCTCTGTCCCTGTCCCCTGGCAGTGGGAAGTCATTCTCCCTAATTTTGTTCCGTACGTGCTCTTGTAACACACACACATGCACTCACATGTGTCCTGTATTCTATTTCTAAGGGAAAAAATTAGTACAAACACACAAGAATGTGTTTCCATACACCATCTTTCACACATAAGAATCATCTCTAACTCATAAAAACATTTTCTCATGCACAATCCTTTTTTATTTCATCTGAATGTAGAGTGCATGAGTATACTTGCACATCTCCAAAATACACCACGAACCTTCAGCACAAGGTAAAATCTGAAAAAAAAACCCCAAAATATGTGCATTTGTTACACAGCAAGCATGGAAATGAGACACACGCACAACCCTGCCGCTGAAATCCTGACATCAAGTGCAGGGTAAGCCCCGAGAGCTCAAGATCCTTTACAGCACCGACGCAGCAGTCTCAAGCCCCCAAACCCAGGGGCAGGAAATCGAGCTCAGTGTCGGTGTGAGTGCGCTTCCCCTGCTCTGATTGCCTCCCTGCAAGCAGAACCCCATCCCAGGAGGCAGGAGCCGTGTTCAGATGTCAGAGGGAGACTGATCCCCCCTGCGCCGGCGCCTTGGGCAGGTGCTCTTTGTCGCTCAGTTCCACTAATCACACCGCAGCTCTGACATCCCTCCCAATATTTAACTTTCCTGGGACCTCTGGTAGTTTATTAACATTTTCAGGCTACAGGTGCTGGTGTTTTCTGCCTTCAATTACGCGGCCACTTTTAGCTGCGGGAAAACTCCCTGCCCCAGGCGAAGCATTGGCTGCAGTGATAGGAATAATCATTTGTGGGTGATATTTCAGCAGCGCGCAGAGGGAAGTGGAGGACGATCTGTGACAAACAAAATGGATAGTATCAAAAATCAATTCCACTCCTGCTATAGGAATGAGCAATGGAAAGGGGAAAAAAAAAAAAAAAAAAAAAAAAAAAAAAAAAAAAAAAAAAAAAAAAAGAAGCAATTCAACAGCTTTTAAGGGTGGGTGGAGGGGGGAAGGCTTGAAGGGAAGAAAGGATTCTGCTTAGAAGAAATACTCACTTTGCTATGCAACAGTACAATGTGCCACTTGAAGAATGTTAAGTTTTGATGTGGATTCAGATGTGTCTATGAATACTTCCACTGGGTTGGGCGCTGGGAAACCCAGAGAGTGCCAGATCTCAGGCCCAAGCCTGCTTCCTTGACCTCAGCCAGATTCTTCCCCAGGGCAGGAGATCCTGGTGTCTGTGTGCACGTGCAAGGTGTGCACACACGAGTTTGCACACCTGAAAATGTGTACAGATGTACACATGTGAATTTTTCCCCCTTAGAGCTATGGTACCTAGGTTGAACAGGGTCTGTGACCTGTTTAAATTCTTCTAGGTCCTCAAGGAAGTCTTCACTTTAAGCCATGGTCAAAGGAGCACAGCAGTGACCTCAAACCTATCAAAAGTGAATGAGGCTTTTTTTTGTTGAGATACCTGCTTTGGCTATAAAAGCAGTTGACTTGTGCAGATGTGGGTGAGTCTGGGTTCTCAGGGTTAAAACTCTCACTAAATTACCTGTAAAACCTTGAGGGCTTACCCTGAAAAAATAACTTTGTGATGGGCCAACATGTTGATTATGGATTTGGACCACTCAGGACAAGAGAGACACCGAGAGGCTGGAGCATGTCCAGGGCAGGGAAGGAGCTGGGGAAGGGGCTGGAGCCCCAGGAGAGGCTGAGGGAGCTGGGGAAGGGGTTGGAGCTCCAGGAGAGGCTGAGGGAGCTGGGAAAGGGGCTGAGCCTGGAGAAAAGGAGGCTCAGGGGGAACCTTGTGGCTCTGCACAACTCCCTGACAGGAGGGGACAGCCGGGGGGGTCGGGCTGTGCTCCCAGGGAACAGGGACAGGAGAAGAAACAGCCTCAAGTTGCACCAGGAGAGGTTTAAATTTAAAAATTAAATTTTTTAATTGGGAAAACTTCTCCACTGAAAGGGTTGTCTAGCCCTGGCACAGCTTTCCAGGGCAGTGGTAGTGTCCCCATCCCTGTAGGGATTTCAAAGCTGTGTGGATGTGGCCCTTGGGGACATAGTTCAGTAGTGACCTTGGCAGTGCTGGGGGAATGGTTGTATTTGATGATTTTAAAATACTGTTCCAGCCTAAATGAGTCCGTGAGCTTCAATATTGCTGCAGAGTCTATTTGAAGGCAAACAAATGCATGAAAAAAACGCTCATCATTTTCATTACTGGCAAATCAGAAAATTTGCTCTGTGAATTAGAATTTGGGAGCCCTGACGCCTCCCAAAATGCCCACAACAACCAGAACCGTCTTGCTTTGTTCAGGAGGTCCTTTCAGATATTCACAGCTCTCATAATTAGAAAGCTTCTTGTAATTTCCAGCCTAAATTTATTCATGGCTAGTTTAGATCCATTTGCACTTCAATAGCCCACTCCCCGAGGAAGGAGGAGGTTGCAGGGCTGTAGATGGAGGTGATAGGTTTGACCCAGAGAGGAACCTGGTTCCTGCAGCCTCTGTCGAAGTCCCTGGTGACTGGACTGAGCAATGGCCATTTGAAGTCTACAAGTGGGGCAGAAATATGAAGAGTATCAAGCCAGCAGGTGGGGGATTCAGAGGTGCACATCACTTCTTATTACAAATTATACGTTTGGTTGTCCAAAATGGTATTTACTTTGAGCTAAGAAATTGTCTCTTCCTTTCTCACAACGTTTTTTATTCTTGATGAAGCTGGAAGACGGGAAAATAAAATACCTTAATTTATTATTTCTTGATTGATACTTTTTTTTTTTTTTTTTTTTAATTGTAATTTTCCACATTCCCTGCGTTGCTGAGAGAAGAGGATGAGAAACAATGGCTAAATCATTTTAGTCAGTTCTTGGAAATCTGCATTAAGCTTAGATTCTAAAAGCTGAACTTCAAGTGTTTTCCTTTTTTCCCAAAGAAGTCCCTGGAAAAAAGTTGTGGCACACTACACCTTGAAAATCAACCTGACCACCCTGTCCTCTACAGGTGGTCGGGAAATGTGATCTTGCATGAGCACGTGTAGAAACAGAGAGAGTGGGTCCGTGCAGGGTCAGAAATAATTTGTCTCTTGAAGTTCCAAGCAGACTTCAGGATTATCTGCCCTCTCTTAAAGAAACGGAATCTTTAAAAATGGAAGAGAAGTGGAAATGAAAATACTGCCCTTTCTTACTCAGCGCTTTTTCTAGTCCATGGAAAAAACCTCTCTGGAAGCTGTCATCCTTTTCACTCCTTCTCGTAGGTGTGGAAAGAGGCTTGCAGGGTGGGGAAGCCTTGAGCAGGTTGTCCAAGTGTCTGCTGCAAATTCTGGTTGGGGCAGGACAGTCACACAACGTTACTCTGGACTCCTTCTGCTTTAATCACCTTCCCCACAATTCTCCAGCCTAGAAAATCATGAAATAACCAAATGATTTGGATTGGGAGGGTCCTAAAACTCATCCCCATTCCAATCCCTGCCGTGGGCAGGGACACCTTCCACTATCCCAGGTTGCTTCAAACCCCATCCAACCTGGCCTTGGACACTGCCAGGGATCCAAGGACAGCCACAGTTTCTGTGGGAAACCTGTGCCGGGGCTCCACCACCCTCACAGCCAAGACTTTTTCCTAACATCCAATCTAAACCTAATCTCCTTCAGTTCAAAGCCATTCCCCATCATTGTGCCGCTACACTCCCTTATCAAAAGCATCTCCCCACACTGCTCCAGCATCCTCTCCTGTTTTCCTGGCATTCCCTCTGAGGTGCTGCTTCCCTCTGGGACCGTGCAAGGTCACCCAGGGTGGTGGGACACCGAGCCCTGGTGGAGCTCACCTGTGAGGACTCAGTGTGCCAGAACCCAGCCCTGCACAGGGCTCTCGTCATCCAAAAAGGGACACCGGTGCTGCAGAGCCACCATGAGCCACTCTTCACCTGCTGCCGCGTAAAACTCACGGCTGTTTAAACAAACACAACACAAATAAACACTGCGGAGGTTTTGTTTTATAATAAGGACCCGTTGCTGTTAGTACCCAAATTCTGCTAATGATTTTAAAATAATTAGCGCCTTTCCAGGTCGTGAGGAGGGCTGATCGCCTTCGCCCACTTTTGGTTTTATTTACAGCCTTCCCCTTTGTCATCTTGACATTTGCCACATGAAAGTTGGGGAAGTCTGGGGAGGGAGGGCTGAAAGGAAGCAATATCTGATCATGTAAACAATTAGACCTTTATCCATCCTGCCCAAAGAGGTCCTTTATCTGATGACAACCTCTGCAGAACGGAAGAGGAATAGGTACCTCCCTCTGGGACCATCCTAACTATTCAATCAATTCTCCTCAATTACTAACAAATCTAAATGTGATTTATCTGCCTAGGAATCATTCCAATATCAGGCAAGGATCTATCAATAAAACCCCCAAAGGCAATCTTTTTTTCAGAGCTGTCAATAGAACCTCTGAAGCACAAAGAGAGGGAGCAGACAATTGAGATATTTTGCTTTTTTTTCTTCTTCTCTTTTTTTTTTTTTTTGAGCACTTAATTAAGTCGACAAGAAGCTGTCAAGGATAATTTTCAAAGCACACGGCCTCAGCATCTGACATTTGATAATATTACACTCCATGTTGATTGAAATTGATTTTTTCTCCTCTTTTTTTTTCCCCTTTTTTTAAAAAACTTTTTGTTTTTGTTGTTGTTTTGTTTTGTTGGTGGTGGAAGGCTGCAAAAGAGGGGGCATTTGACAACTTTCTTGCCCATAGATCCAAGGACAGCAGGCCAGTTTGTTAAGGTCAATCATGACAAAGAGTATGATGGGTTTTTAAAACCAGCTGAGTTTAACAATAGTAGGGCACGGGTGTATTATTTCAGTGTCAATAAAGCAAGCTGCTCAGCAGTTAGCAAATATCTCAGCAAGATCAGAGGCGCTGGGATTAGAAGTAATAGTAAATTTATAGGGTTGGATTCTGATCTCAGTTAATACCATTGTAAATCCAGAGCGAACTTCATCGCCTTCAATAGTTTTTGATCCAGAACAGCCCAGATGTGGTCATTTTCTGAACTTGTTACCTGAGCTGCCAATTGCATCGTTGCTTTGGATTTATTTGAGTTTATTTTTCACCCTGATGGGAGTTGGGCACTTCCCTTCCCGTTGTCCCTTCCCCTGTAAAAGTCACTACTGTAAATCTCTCTAGATGATTATCTTCTTAAGTGCCTAAGCTACTTTGTAAACCTATACATGCAGTAGCTGCCATTCCCATGCCTTTGAAACAAGTGCACCCCTGCGGGCATGGAGCAGAATCTGGCCCCTGTCCTTGCTCAAACAGGGGGAAAAAAAGTACAGATGGCAAAAATCAGGTTCCAGGCTTTTCTTGCTCTTTGCCTCCCTCATCAGTGATCAGTATTTACTACTTGCTGCTTAGCACCCCATGCAGAAAGCAAAGCAGATTCCCAGCAAATTGATTAGAACGATAATATTTTATTAAAGTTCTGTGTTTAGTTGCTCTTGCAGCTGCAGCTGAGCAATTATGGCATTTCAAGAATAATTTATTGGTTATCAGAATCCAAGATATTATTTCTTTTGTCTCAGCTACGGAAAAAGACCCTGGAGTAAGGCAGTTGTGTCAGAGGATGGGAAGCAGGAAGACGCTCTCCTTGGCCTCTGGGCAAAAGAGCAGTGACCTCCCAAATTTTTTGGGTTCATGAGGGGATGGCTTAAAAAAGAGTGGGGCAAGTCCTAATCCTAGAATCTTTTAGGCTGGAAAGCGTCTAAGGGACCAGTTATTCCTTACCACTGCCCAGGCCGCCACTGACCCATGTTCCCAAGCACCACATTCACACGGCTTTTAAACCCCTCCAGAGATGGGGACTCCACCACTGCCCTGGGCAGCTCTGCCAGGGCTGGGCAGCCCTTTCAGAGCAGTTTTTCTTAATTACCCCTATTCCTGCACGTACTGCTTGGCTTCAGTTTATGCCCACCCAGAGGAAAACTCACACGGCCTGCTCCAGCACCAGGGTTCCACAGGAATGGGAACAGCTTGGGAAGTGCTCCCTTGTGGGTCCCACACTGAAGAGGAGTTCCAAGATGAGGTCAGATCCTGTCCCTGTTTTATTTGTTTCTACTTCTTGCACAGCACAAGACGGAGGTGCATCAACATCGAGTTGCACCGCGTTTCAGAAGAGCTGGTTCTGGACAGCTCGAGCAGTGGCGACAGGGTCGGTCTCCTCAGAAACCAGATCTAAAGGGCCAGGTCTGTCTCAAAGAGATAAACCATTCCTCAGGAGTATGTGATTTAGACACCGGGCAGCTTTCATCTGCCAGAGAGCGTCAGAGAGCAAGCGAGCTAAATTAATTAATTGAATTGCCCAAGGTCATCGGGGAAATCTGCAGAAGAGGTCAGCCACGGCCACAAACACCCGCAAATCATCACCCCCGACGCCACAGGTGTGGTCTCAGCAGGAGTGTGGGATGAGAAGGGTTAAGCCGGGCTGGATTGAGGAGAAGCAAAATTGTCCCGGGTAAGAATTAGCTTGCGAGGAATTGGGAGCAAGGCACCACCTGACTCGAGCAAAATGATCTAAATCATGTCCCACGCCGATCCCCACGCGGCCCTCCCGCAAATGATGCGCCAGAATTAACGGAGGGTATTTTACAGTAGGTACATTTCACCCCTCAGAGGGATGCTGTAAATGTTGGTCTCACAGACCCCACCCCTGCAGTGCCCTGAGATGAGGAGAGAGGGTTTAAATCCAACTCCGTGCCAGCACTGCCCCTAGAAAGCTCTCACAACAATTAAGACAGAATTATAATGGGTTCCCGGGAGCGACCGCAGTTCGGATTTGAAGGGTGAGGGATCCTGGTCTCTCCACCTTGTTTCAGGCAAATGAAGTCTGGGTTTTATGACTTTGGGGGCCTTGTGGCTAGGAAATTAAATAGTTACCAGGGTCACTGCTGGGCGCTGGAATGTGGCTCTGAGCCAAATTGTTATTCCAGTCTGAAGGTGTTCTATGCCAGGGGTAGCTGTCCCACTCCCAGCTACTTCCTGGGGGTGCTCTGGGGAGCAGCCTGAGCCAGCGCCAGCCCTGATTGCCTGCTTGGGCCTGGCCACCCCAGGCAGCAGTATAGATGAGGGTGTTTGTGCTAGGGAATGGCCCAGGCGGGCTGATTTTGGCAGTGCAGGTATGGCCTTTATGGTCTGTCTTCCTGGCTTCTTGGTCCAGGAGACAATTTGGGATAGCACAACAAGTGCTATCGAGATGAAAAGCTGGAGGTGGAAATGTTCACTTGGACAAACCAGCAGTGATGCTGCTCTTTGGAATGGCCTCTAAAGGATAGATCCAGCCCCAGTCTGCTCCCTCCACAGCTACCTACACCCTCGTGCTTCCAGGCTGGTCTCATTGCTGATCCTGCCAGAGATGCTGGCTCAGGTTTCTCTCCCAAAGGTCCAGGGTCACTGTGGCCAACCCTGGGCCACTCTGCATCTCCATCCTGCCCTGTGCCATGGTTTGTTTGCTTGCCCACAGGGCTAAATCACAGTTCTTGCACTTGCCATTGTCCTGGAGCACGTCTGCAGGATTTCCTGGGGGGACTCGGAGGCATAAAAATAGCCATCAGCCACGACCTGAGCAAACTTCTGATCCACGAGTATGTTTTTTCCTTGCTTAGGCTCCACTTGGCTGCACAAACCATGAGCACCAAGATTTATTCCTGCTCTTTGTTTTCTGTTCTTAACTCCTCATTTCCCGGAGCCTTGGGATAGTGGAAAAACTTGTTTCCGTAAGAAATAGGTGCATGCGAGTTTGCTGATCTAGGAAATCGTGAAGGAGAGGCAAAACCATCACATTTCATTCTCCTCTGGCTTCCTTGCTGCCATCTTACCAGGCAAGGGGGTGATCCCTGCCCATGGTCTCCCTCAGAATGTGTGGGGACCAGCCAGCCTGGGCTTGCTGGGATGAACCCAAGCTGGTTTGAGTGTTGTGATTGTCATCAGCCCCACAGTGTGACCCGCTGTCCTCAGGGACATCATTCAGTGGTGGGCTTGGCAGTGCTGTGAGAAAACATGGACTCAATGAACTTTGAGGACTTTTCCCAGATAAATGACTCTATAATTCTATGATTTTTATCCCTTCTCCTGTGGTTGGTTGGAGTCTGGTCCTCCTGTATCAGAGGGGTGGAGAGTTTGCACACCTGAAAACTCAACAGGTTTTTTTTCCCAAATATGTGAATTGGTCTCACAAGAGATTATTTTCACAAAGCCTGCACCTCCACTTTAGGGTCTGAAGTCAAAGTATGCAGCTACCAGTGCAATATGTTAGAGGAGGATTTAGTCTGAGCCATCAGTCCCCACAGCACTGTATCCTGAGGAAGTGCAGACTGGATGGGCTGAGACCTCTTTACCTTGACCCTGAAGAGGTCAGCCAACAACTCACTTAGACCCTGAGGACAGCATTCTATGAAAATTCTGTCAAAAGATGTCTTCCCCCATTGAGAATCCATCTCTGCCTGGGGTTGTCTCACCCCAGGGCAGAGCAGGGAGCTCCCTGGGAGGGTCAGCAGCACCCCTGGGTGATAAATGAAGCAGCACCAGGCACACCAGAGCTCAGCCTGACCGTGGTGTGATCTGGGCTTTGGCAAAATGGCTTCAGGGTTTTCCTTGGGGAATAAGAGGGGAAACTTAAGCAGTCATTGAGGTCTTGGGGTGATGAGGACAAGCAGTGTCCGAGCAAATTGGGCTGGTCTGGAGCAAGGCCTGGGGATGCTGGCTGTGGGATGCTGATTTCACCTTCGATGCCTTTGCCTCCGGCAAGTCACTTAACAGTGAGCTTTCCCTCTGTGTAAAATGGGTAGAATAATCACTTCCTACCTTGCAGGGGAGACATGAGGATTAATTAATTAATTAATTAATTGTTTTGGAAGTAATTAAATTTCTTATTTCACAATGAATTGCCTTTTTTTTTTTTTTTTTTTTTTTTTTTTTTTTTTTTTTTGAGACGTGTCGTGTTGTGGGGGGCCTTGAGTTTCACCACAGCCATGAGCTGATGGGTGTTCCCCAGGCCAGCTTCAAGTCCTTGCTGGAAGGACAGAGCTGGGGTTTTGCCATTCCTGGTGGGTTTGTAGGTTACAAACACCAAGCCATGATCCTCTTGAGCCAGGTTTAAACACCCAGTAGTGCCATTTTTCCCATTTGAAACACCAAACCCTGCCAGTCTCTGGCTCCTCTAATACCTAGTGACTGAGACTAGGGCACATGAGAGGAGGTCCTTGCCCCTTAACAGGGAGCAGGGCTGGGTTCCTCTGGTGTGCCCAGGCCTTGGGACTGGTCCCAGTTCTCCACCAGCAGCTCTGAGCCACAGCATCCCACTGATCCTGTGGAGCTGGCAGAGATCCCCCATGGCAGTCAGGGACATGGGGACACCACAGGAGAAGGTGTTCTGGCAAAGGACAGGAAGCAGTGGCACACCACTTTTCAAGAGATTGTTTTGCTTTTGTTTGTCTTTCCCTAAACCAGCCAAGTCTTTCAAACTGCAATTAAGACTTTTGAGAGTCTCTAAATCCTTGAGAAGTATTGTGCAGGGTTCTTAAAGCACAGGTTCTGAAGTGGATTTTGTATCTGAACTCATATGTCCAGGTTGTCCTTGATTAACCATTTAAGATGCAGAGTTCAAAATCTCTTGTTACGTCGTCATTTTCAGAAAAAGTTGAAAGAAACAAGACCCATGAGGAACCCAGCACAATCTGCTCTCAACAGACATCTGACAAAGGGATAAGTATGGTTAATTCCCCTGGGCATCATTTGTACACAGTGCATAGGTGTGGGTGAATTATTGCTGTCCCTGACTGTCTCATGATTTTTTTTTCCCCTTCTCATATGATCTTTTTTTCCTTACCCGATGTTTTGACATCTGAGAAATTCATATTGGCAGGTTGATCTATATTGTCTAATACAACGTGGAGTGTAATTAATCACAAATCCTGCAGAGTTCTTTTTCAGCAACTTCAGGCACAGTGGAACGGCAGAGATCTGTTTCAAAGTAATGATGATTACATGACTAATTTCCACTAAAAACTTGCCATACAGACCAGAATCACTAAAAAAAATAAGATTTGCTGTCAGGCTTTAAATTATGCTTTGGTATTTACTACTGCAGAACCAGCTCAATGCAGAGACTTGGGAAGTCTTGCAGCTAAGAATTGAGAAAATGATGCAAAGGGAGGTTTTCCATCAATAACTGAGAAACCCTTGAGGAGAAGCAGAAGACACTTGGCCAGAGTAGGACTGAGCCTTGCAATTGAAACGTTCCTGGAATGGTTTTAAAAATTAAAACTCAAGGAATGCTGATAGGAAGAGAGAATCACAAACTTAAGGATGGTTCTGGTAGTAAAGATGATAGCAGCTCTTTATGTTGAAGTAAAGGGTAGGCAAGAACCTGCCAAAACTCAATAATCAAATCAAATCAAATCAAATCAAATCAAATCAAATCAAATCAAACCTCTTTTAAGCATTGCACTTTAAAACAGGCTACTGGATCAAATGTGGGATGGAGCACAGTGACAAAACAACGATGCAGCTGCAGCCATCGGTGTTGTTCCGTTTTAGAAAGGGGACTGACCTGCATAAAAATGGGGGATTTTCGTCCGTAAGAAGAGGAGAGGAGTGAAGAAGAAGGCTTGAGAGTGGTAAGAGACAGGGGAGCTACTTAGAGGTGATATTTCAGAGGCTAACAGTAAGTATCCACCTCAGATCATTGCGCACAGTATGCTCCAATCAGCAACAGCTTAAAGGAAATTACAAGGATTTGGAAGCTCCGAGCTGAATCTGTGCCCACCAGAAGAAAGGAGGAAGCAAAACATCCAACAACTTCAATCTAAAATTATAATAGGACAAAACCAACCAACCAACCAGCCAACAACAACAACAACAACAACAACAAAGAGAAGATTTTGAGGAAAGAAATTGCTGAAGTAGCAAACACAAGTGATAAATCAGAGGTAGGAGCCTGAAGGTTTGTAGGGCAATTACAAGAACAATTGCACTGTCAGACTAAAGTTTCCTCTGCTGTAGTACCCTGTCTCCATCAGCAGCTGATACAGATGTTCAGGAAGGTGTGCCCACAAGTCTCAAGTCTGCACTAAGTAAGCTGTTAGGCACAAACATCAGGGCATTCATGGTAAATACAGTATAACAAAGGAGGCTCAACCCATCCTTCATAAAGGGAAGACAAGCTTTTAAATCTGTTAGAGCTCTCTGAAGGTCTTGGTAAGCATATGGAAAAGTTAATCTGATGCTACATAGGTAAGCTTTCTACGGCATTCTGTCGTGAAAGCTCAAGAAGCAGCTAGAAGGGTAGGACTTTTAATCAATTAATAACTAGATGGGGTAAAATCCCTAGGAAACAGAGCACAGTAATAACTTGCATCAATGGAATCCTGTATGTGTGTGTGTTTGCCATAAGATCCATTTATCCATTCAGCATATTCATAAATAACCCAGGAAGGGGTGTGGATAGTGAGATGACAAAGCTCAGTGACACTGCTGAATTATTCAGGGTGGTAAAAGCCAGAGCTGGCCGATGAGACTTGCTGAGATCTGCAGGCCCAAGTGACAAGAAAATAAAACTGAAGCTCAACATTGCTAAATGAGAAGTAATGCACACACGTGTACTATGATTTGTCTATTACCTTCAGAAAAGATAATTTGGTGTCACAAAAAGTAATTCTGAGAAACTGTTAGCTCTCTGCTTGATTACAGGCAGGAAAGCAAACTGGCTGTTGATGATAGGACTAAGAAGGAGTGAAGAACAAGCCAGGAACGTTATGCAGCTGCATGAGTTGATGTCACATCTGTGTCATTCCTTTCAGGACCTCCTGTCCCCTGAAGGAAAGCACAGGAACGAGACTGGCAGGATTGTCCAAGAGAAGAACAGTGCAGGAAAGTCCACAAGAAAAGGTGAGGGTGGAGACAGAGGTGTATAAAGCCAAAGGAGTACGTTGTTCCTGCTGTACGTGGTGGGCTTCACAGCTTATCAAAAGCAGACGAGGTGGAAGCGGAGCGCTGATGTGATTTCAGGCCTCAATAGAACTAATTAATGGGAGAGAAATCCCTGAAGGCCTTTGATACAGATCTATCACTTTCACTTCAGAATGCCCTTATGCTGGAAATTTAGAGAATATATTTGAAGCAAAGTGATTTGTGCTCGCCATATTCTTATATTTTTCTCTAGGCTTGAGCCAGGAGCAATGGTCAGACACAGAGCACTCGGCCATGGGGTCTTTTGGGTTGAGGCAGCTGTTGTATTTTTTTTTTTTTTGCTACAGCAAAATTCCTAAATTCTACAGCACCTCAAGAAGCATCTCAGAGGCCCTGTGCTTTGGACCTGGAGCAGCCCATGCCCTCCCTAGCCATCTTCCCAGGCTGTCTGCACGCTCGGGCAGCCATCGCAGTTACCCTGCCTCATTTCAGGGTCGTTTGCTCAGAGGTCAGGGTGAGGAGCACATTTTTCAGAGGAAGTGTGGGTTCTCACACCTGATTCTGAGCCAGGACCCTTTCCCAGCTGAGGACTGTCCAAGCACAGAGGGTGACTGACCATTATCCTCCCGCTACAGGGAAGAACGGGTGCACAGGAGGGTGTGACTATTGCCCCCCATTTTGGATGAATATCCTGAGCAATGTCCACATCACGAAGACACTTGGGACACCCAGGAGCTTTTGGAAACCTGAGCTCTGCTCCCTCCAGTGAGAAGGAAGAGCAGGATTCCGTCCCTTTGCTGGCAGAAATACAGCCCTGGCCTGCACGCCGCTCCTGCTGCCGCATTTAAATCTCACCAGCCTCTGTTCTCTCCCTTAAACCGCCAGCTTTAGAGGTCCCCACTCATCAAAGTCTTGTCAGGCAACAAGAGGGGGAACAAGGAGGGCTTAATTGATCAGCTTCGAAAGTAGCCTTGAGAACTTGATTCAGATATTGACTTCCAACGAGCTGGTTTAGCTCCAGCTTCCAGAGGCAGCGATGGCTGAACATCAAAACTATTAACCTCTGGCCTTACCAGTTGGTGAGACATCACAGCAGCAGTAATTAGGAAGTCAATCGGAATCACATGTCTCACTTACACTGGCATGTCAATCAATAGTGCCAGTGACAGATTCATTAGGCCAGGCCTTGCAGCACAAGCTAGTAACAACCTCATAAAATACGCTTTTGAGGCAAGGCAAAGAAAAATCTGCTTGGAGGACTTGACTAGATGACAATATGTATTGATTAGGGCTCAAGCAATTTATGAAGTGCTACTTGCTCTGCAACCTTTCTGTCTCTGTGTTAAATTTTCCCAAGTAGTTGCTAAATAAAACAAAATATTACACTTTTTAAAGCCTTCTTCTGACAGGGCATTTTTTTTTTTAATTTTAGTTACAACTTGCAAATAAGTTCTATTTGTAATCTAGGTAAAACTTCCATAGTTACTTAATGGTGAAAGGTACCTTTCATATCTCTGGCCATCAGGCTTTGATACGGGATGTCCATCTAGATGAGAAAAAAAAAATCATCTGAAACATAATTAGGAATCTCTCCTACCTTTCAAAGACAAATTTCATTTTGCTTTCCTTTCTTTAGACATTTAATGACCATTCTTTCTGTCAGGTCACAAGAAAAGTGGATATTTCTGTTTTTAAAACCAAATTAAAAGTTGGATTCGTGGATCAGATCTCTACTGCTTGTTGCAAACAGTGTTTTTTAAAGACAGAAACAGTGCAATTGGGAACTTTATGAAACACTCCTTGTCCTGCTGTTGTTTTCACTGGATCTTTGTTTCTTAATTTGCTTGTATCTGTTTTTTGTCAGGATTTCCCCTGTGTTCATAAGGGCTTGCTGCCCTCTGTTCACTGTGTCACTGAGGGAGGGATTTATTTATTTCCTCTTGTCCTGCACAGTGAAGGGAGCATCAGGCTCCAGGGAAAGCGTCAGTGCAGTGTTCCTGCAGTGACATCTCTCTCTGTTGGATTTCAAGGCATGCACATCCTGACCCTTCCTCCAAGGCAGTAGCAGAACCACTGCGTCTTTATCTCACTAGCCCAAGATGCACCTGCAAGGCTGCTGAGACAACTTTCATGATTATTGAAGAAATAAAGGATTTTTCAGAGTCTCTCTCAGCATTTCCTAAATTGCTTGTATTTGGCTGTAACTGGCAGGGCAACTCAAAAAAAAAAAAAAAAAAAAAAAAAAAAAAAAAAAAAAAAAAAAAAAAAGTGAAGCCAGTTTCAGTGAAGACCAAAGAAAATTTTGTCTTCTCAAATTCTGGTGCTGAAAGCACGTCTCTGGGTTCTTCTGCTACAGGAATGTTCTTAAGTCTTTACTCAGCATTAGCAAGACTCACTTCTTGCTAGGTTTAATTTTAGCAACACTCTGTGGCACCAAAGATCATCCAAAAGTGGTAAAATGGTCACTGGATTTCAGCAACCCCTAGGAAAGGGGCTCTGGAAGACACAGGGGAGAGATTCTGACTGTCTGTGAACTGAGCACTGATGTTTTTTGCCTTGCTTTGCATTCCTTCTTTCCCTTCCCTAATGCATCTCCTACTTAATTTTCCAGCAGATACTTCATCGTCGCCAGGATCGACTTTAATAATCTATGGCTTTGTACAGGAGAGCTCTCAGAAAACCCTAGAATCCGAGAATCACAGAATGGTTTGGGTTGGAAGGGATATTAAAGCCCCTCTCATTCCATCCCCAGCCATGGTCAGGGACACCTTCCACTAGACCAGGCTGATCAGAGCTCCATCCCGCCTGGCCTGGAACAATTTCAACACTTGAAAAAACTTCTGAATTTCAACACTTTCAACACTTGAACAACTTCTCCACATTTATTTAAGTGTTAAGGACACAGTGCAAGTGTGATTGGTCAGTGTTCAAGCACTTCTGATTGTTGGGAAGGTTCCTCCTTTTTTTCCAAGTATCTTTGGCTCTGAGGTAGTAAGCGAATATTTCTCAGGGTGGAGAAGCTGATCCCCTGAGCTAACACCATGTCCAGAGAAGGCCACAGTCTCATATTTTCTCATCAGATTGTTAAAACCACCATAGCAGCCCCTGTGAATAAAAGATCTAATACTTTGGGAGGACAGTGACTGAGGGCTTGATAATTTGCTAATAAAAACCGTTTTCTTGGTAATTATTTTGGGAACTTTATTAATGTTAATAGTACAGTAGGACCAATAATTTATAACGATTTATTTCCTTGCTGAAATAACACCTTTTCTGCTCTTGATTCGTCCAAGAACAGATTGTAGTTTTCTTAAACTGATTAATAACTTTAAATTACTTGCCAGATAACTTCTGCAAATAAGTCTGGCTTTGGGTCTGGTTCACAAGCAGCTCACTGTTGTGTACTACACAGAAAAGCTGAATTGTGGGATGGGACAGGTAATTCACCCCAGGAGTCTGGTTTTCCAGTTTGGGGCACAAAACATTTTAACTTGTTTTCATTGCCAAATGTCTGTGGGTAACACATTAAATTGTCCTCTCTCCAATTCTCTCCAGCACTCCTGCCAGTAAACTCCTCATTCCACCAAAAAATCCTGCCAGTAAATTAAAATTCACTAGAAAAACCAAGAGAAAAGGCCATAAAAAGGATCTAAGTAGAAACAACTTGATTTTAAATTCAGAATGAATACACATGACCCTATTTTTCCTTTACTTTTCATGCTGTACCAATTAATTCCTAAAACCTTCAACCATCTTTCCTAAAATAATCCCAGGTGGTTCAATAAAATCCAGTGGAAACGGAAGAGTGAACTGGGCATGAGTGCTGAGCGCTGGGAATCCTTTAAATTATTCCTAACATGGAAAGTTTTGGGAAGGAGGAGCATTCACTCTGTGGAGAGACTGGAGAAGAAGGTCTCTCTGCATATGGTTTCCTCCGTAATAGCAGTGTGTTTCCCATAGCAAAGCAAAAGGTTTAATGAAAAAGTAATAATGGCTTACTTTGGCAAACTGTGAAAACAGCTGTGTTTTTGCGAAAAAAACGATAAAATCAGTTTGTTTCCTCCTGTAGATTGACTTTCTGAGGCTTTCTAAAGACCCCTCGGTTTTATCCCTCGGTAAAGTCATTTTGTGGGCTCTAATGAGAAGGCCAGCTCCACCTCATTACAAACTTTGTGCGTGGGGAGAGGAAGTTTTCTCTTTCCCGCAGCCTCCCCAAGCAGCCCTGGGTGAAGGTGGGGGAAACCCTTGGCCATTCCCATGCCCCAGCCCGTCCCCTTGTGACACAAGCCCTGGTGACACATCACCCAGGGCTCAGGTGGCAGCAAGATGTGGATGTGAAGATGTTCATCCTCCCTGCCAACTCACAGGACCCGTGTTGGTTGTAGCTGAAGAAATCTCACTGCTGTCACAGCTCACAGCTGCTGGTAGGGACAAGCTCCATTTTAGTTGTCTGGTCTGCTTTTTGTCTCTAATTGTCAGAGACCTGCTCAGATGGTGTCAGGTAATGGGGTTTTATCCAAGACTGGCAAGTCCCTGAACCACTTCAGCTTGGAATTTGCAGGGCTGAGTTGCTCCAGTTTTATCAACACTCAGACCTGGAATAGGAAACTATTGAATTAATATCACAATTAGAATTCAATCAGCGCAGCACTCAGCTGGAATCTCTGAATCAGCACAACGGGTCGTGAAATCAAATTAGGAGGTATTAGGAGGAACTGGTTGTTGCAGTCATGTCTCAGCAAATTTAATGGGGGGAAAAAAGCTTTGCTGTGCTGTCAGTGCAATGCTGTGCACCACGTGTGTCCGTATGACTTTCATGGTTATAATTCTCTTCTGATTTACGGCAACTTTGAGGCAGAAAATGCATCATGGACATTCATGTCCATACGAGATACAAAACTTTTTGCATTTTACAGTTTTGCTTTATCAAAGACTTTCTTTGCTGACTCTTGAAGATCAGTTGTTCCCTCTGCAGCATTTCATGAGTGAAGATGCAATGAAGTGACTTTCCTGTAGCAGAAGGGCTGTCCTTCCTTCCTCCTGGGGAGATGGGCCTGTGTCCCTGCATCTCACATCCCCACATCCCTGTATCCCCAAATTCATCCCTGGAAGAGCTCAAGGAGCAGCAGGATGTGGCACTCCGTTCTGTGGTTTATTTGACAATGCGGTCAGCCAAGGTTGGACTTGGCGATTTTGGAGATCTTTTTCAGCCCAAACGATCCTGTAATTCTGTGACCCCTGCACCATCCCTGGCAGTGTCCAAGGCCAGGTTGGACGGGGCTTGGAGCAACCTGGGATGATGGATGGTGTCCCTGCCCATGGCAGGGGGTGGCACAGGATGATTTTGTGATACCTCCTAAAAGTGTGGCCATGCAGACTCATGAAGATCAGCAGCATGTCATGGGAGCTTTCCAGAATGTGTGATCGAGACGAAGAAGGAAATCTGTGTTTGGAGAGAGTGATAATTACAACCTCATAAACAGAGGGGTTAAATTCACAATTCTGCTACTCTCTCTATGAACAATGAATTTTAAAAAATAAAAAGGGATCTAGGGGAAATACAAAGTTCCTGCAAAACACTTTCTGGTGTCCCAACCAGCTTGATTCCCTAGTAAAGAGGATTTTAAACCCCTCATCTAAAATTTTTCAGCAGTCCACCTGAAAAGCTGAAATCAGAGCACACCCAAAACTTAGATTTTTTTTCCTCACAAATTTTTCTCCACCAACTAATATCTCCCATGACCTTTGGGATACTCTAAGGACATTAAAGACATAACTGAGATGTTTTACCTCAACACCTTATGAAGGCAAGTCACACAAGACCTCCATTTTGGGGGTTATAAAATTATTTTTAGAGATCTGCTGGGTTTTTAAATGGGGAATGTTCTTGGATTTGTCTAGTGGAAAGTGTCCCCCTTCATGACAGGGGTGAACTAGATGATCATTAAGGTCTATTCCGATCCAAACTCTTCTATGATTCTGTTCTTCTGTGGCTCTGATTTTATCTGATGCAATGACAGCTGGTAAAGTTTTCGTATTTTGTAGCCAACAAATTTTCTTTTAGGAAAACATGGTTGATCTGTGTTTAATTTATGGAATGGGTTAAAACAGAAGAAAATAGCTAATCTTAAAAAAAAAAAATCTAAAAAGAAAATCTAAAAAGAAAAGCTGAAAGAAAATCTAAAAGAAAACTATTTTTTAAAAATACATTAAATTTTGAAATTTTCCTCATAGCTGGTGTTTGAAAAGGTATAAAAATAGGGTAGAAATTGTTTCATTACAGCATTAATATTTTGACTAGCCCCCAAATAATTTTTTAAATTAGCATTTCAATTCCACAAAAAATAAACAAGGAAAAATTTGCAGCTAACACGGGGCAGTTCTCTTCTTCCTTTCCAGGTTTCCATTCTCAAAATACTATTTCTTCCCTAGATCTTGGGGTGAAATAAAAAAGAAAAAAAAAAAAGGAAGGTTACTTTTTTTTTTTTTTCTCCTTCAGGAAATCTAGTATTCTTCCAGCTAGCACTAGTCTGCTTGGATCAGAAGAAAGAGTAATTTCTCTCTCCCAGGCCTGGTTGATAGAAAACCTTTTGGTCTTTCTAAGACTATGTAGACCCAAGGTCAGTCTCTCACCCTGAGATTTTTTTTCTTTTTCCCAACTAATAAGGGACAATACAAGAGGAAACGACTTCATGATTTGCCAGGGGACGCTTACGTGAGATATCAGGAAAAATTCCTTCATGAAAAGGGCTGTCCGGCTCTGGCATGGGCTGCCCAAAGAAGCGATGGAGTCACCATTCCTGAAGGGATTTAACTAACGTGTGGATGTGGCACCTGAGGACATGGGTCGCTGGTGGCCTTGCTGGGATAGGAATGGTTGGGTTTGATGGTCTTGCAGGGCTCTTCCAACCTCAAATATTCCCTGATTCTGTGGACATTATTCCTGTTCCTCTTGTGGCTGTGTAAGGCACGGGGGTACTGGTGGACCCTTGAGCAGCCTGCACCAAACTCCCAGGCAAGTGGGGGACTCCTCAGCACATGCGAGAGGCTTCAAGAACAGCTCCACATGTGTCACTTGACATTGTTCTGTGCTCCTTGAATATGAAAATTTCAATTTGAAGCTTCTCAAGAGTGAGATGATGCTATGGCTCCAGTACCAGCTGTCTTATCCAGTTAGGTTTCCTGTTTTAATTATCTTCAGTGAGAAAAAATCCAAGACAAAAGCCAGTAAGAAGAGAGACAGAACAACTTGAGGCTGATGACTTATTTCCATGTCAGGAGGGCGTGGTGAAGATCCCGAACTCCAGACTTGCCATGGATGTTTCATCACTGCTTCGTTTTCCCTCTGTGGGAAAGGGGTCCGGGGTGCACTGGTGCACTGTCACCAGGTCCTGGTTTCTGCAGGGACAGGTAACAAACATTTAACATTCCCCTGCTAAAGAAGGAATGAGTAAAGGAAACACCTCTTGGGCTCCCACCAGAAGAGACAGGTTTGTGCTCTTATTCTCTCAGTGCCCAGTTCACCAGCAATCCCTGGTAAAAATATTTCGAGGATCTTAATTTTGGCCTCACCTGCCATGACCAAAACCAACCTGCTTTTCCTGGCACCACCTCCTTAGCCACCTTTCTGTGTTTTGTTGGCAGCTTTGGCACTGTTACGGCTTCGAGGCTCATGCAAACACCCAGAGCAAATTTGTTAGGAAGGTTCTTCCCTAGAGAATGATGTTAGGGATGACACGAGCAATTTCTCTGTATGCGGGGGAGATTTCTTGTGGCTTCTTGAAAAGACTAAAGGCAGGAAGACTGTCACTTAAAAACAGAAAAGCAACCTCAAGTAGCAAACCAATAGCCATGTGGTTTCACCTCCTGTTGCAACTATTTTTATCACCACTTTACACTCCATTGACCAATGGATTTTTTTTTTTCCAGCTTTGCACTTTCATATATATTATACATACACACAGACTATTTTTTTTATCTTCATCGTTACGTTGTTCTGCTTTTTGTGCCATTTAGATGTGAACCTCATTTGAACCCTAAAGCCCCATTTGTGGCACGCAAAAAATACTGTCATTTACATTCTGCGCCAAAGTATTATATAAAAAGCATCAAACGGGAGGAGAGGCAGGAAGCTGGGAGTTAAGATATATAGTCAGCAAAGTATATAACTTCTGGCATATTACTGCTTAATCCTAACATAATTATTCTCATCCTTTTATTTGATTAACTTCTAATAGTTCCTCTTGGTGTTAAAGGTCCCAGTCTGATCATTTGATTTTAGTGTCTGCTATAATTACCGATAATGTTCTTTGCAAGACAATTTAATGATAACCGCATAATGGCCTATATGAAGAAAGCTGCAGGGTTTCAATGCTTTTGAGTAATATAAAATACATTAGACTAACACAAGCTATCAACATGACAGAGAATGTTTGATTTACACCAAGGACTACGTTATAGAGTTGTGGAATTTTTATTTTGCCCTTCTTCCTTTCTTTTTTTCCCCCTTATTTTTATTTTTATTTTATTTTGCAACCATTTACAATAAATGACAGAACAGTTGGACAATCTGCAACTTGCTGAGAGCAATAAAATGTAGCACAAAGTTAGAAGTGACACAGAGACAGACCTGGAGAGCTGTGCTGAGGGATCCAGGCAGACTGGTGTGGCAGCAGGGTTTGCTTTGTCCTCACCAGAGGATGTTACAGGGGCAGATTCCTCAGTGTCTTTTAAAACAAAACTCAGCCAAAGTTTCTAACCTCACATATCTTTCCTAGATAAATGTGTGGTTTGCATATCCAGGAGGCTTTTTCACTATGTTTAAAGTCACTGAACAACGCACAACTTGCCCCAGTATTTATTGACAGGTCTTTGCCTTCTTTTCCCAGACCTGACATAAAAAGAAATTTGATTTCAGCCCAGACAGACTGCCGTTTGCATTCATGTTTTGCTTCACACTGTCACATTTTCACAGCTAAATACTACACTGAGCTAAGTGGTTCAAGCTTAGCAAACACTCCTTCACACGAAATTAAACAATCGCTCACGGTTTTGGCAAAATGCAGCATAATTCATGATGTGCACATAGGAGAGAAAATTTCCTGTCAAAAAAAGGTTAGCGGTGGACATATTACGTTTGTTGCTCTTTTTTATTCCAGGATAATGGCATTTGGACAAAAGTAGGCCTGTCCTGTTTATAGTGCTTTATGCCCCATTAGTATTATTGCAAGTCTCTGGACTCACATGTTAAAGCACTTAATCAAAGGCAATGGGTTGAAAATCATGTCCCAGCACTTCTCATATTTGATTCGTTCCTCCCAGATAGAAAGAAGTAAAAAACACATTACTAGCATCAAAACAGCACATGCATTATCTGCTAAGCAGTTGAGAAGCTATCATTGGGTTTTATCCCTTTGGGTACTAGGACGGACAGGAATTCTCCCCACTCATCCATTCAGGGATCTGAGACTGCTATTTTTCATTTTTCTTCCTTTGACAGACAATCCTTTCAGTTCTTTTTTTCCCTAGATCTCTATTTTAAAGACATCTTCATGTCACTTATTTTAATTGCAGGCTGCAGGCACCGGGTCTAAAAAAGAAAAAAGAAAGGAAAGCTTTACAAAGACAATATTTGAAGTAGCGGTGGTTTTATGGAGATCCTCCAAGGATTTTCTCTGAGACAAACCTAATAATGGGAGAGGAGCATATCTTAAGGGGAGAATTAATTTATACATTTAATTACTTGGGATCCACTCCACTTCTTGACACCGTATTTCGATTCTCCAGGAGAGCGCTGGCTACGGCAGCTCATCAGCTGGGGAGGGGATCAAGGGAGTCAAGAAACGGGGTGCCAGGGGTGAGCCACATCCAGGGCTGCTGCAGCACGGCACTATCGATCCAGGTACATCTGTCTGCAGCTCAGAGAGGTGATGATGGGTTTGTCCCTCCCTCTCTCCGAAGAGGAGAGCGACGCTAAACCCGTGTCTGGGGAATTTACAGCCCCCAGTAGCGCCAGGCAGCCTGAGCACAAAGCGGGGCAAGGGGGTCAGGAGGGAAGGAGGCGGCTGGATGGGATGGGTTGAGTGAGGTGGGGGGATCCCTGAAACACACAGGCTGCAAAACTCCACCAGATCCCCGGGAAGTGAGTGGCAATGGCGTTTTTGAGGCCGTTCCTACTATTCTAAACCAAAGGGTTTTGTTTTATTTAGGCACTGCTAAAGCAGGGGGACTGAAACCTGAGATGCTCTCCTTCTGCAGAGCGGACTCCAGCATTTTTTTAGGGCTGTAACTTTTGAATTAATGGAGAAGTAATGGTGATTTGCAGTAGGGGAAAAAAAAAAAAAAAAAAAAAAAAAAAAAGTAGACTCTACCCAGGGAAAAGAAGAAAGAAATAATTCAGAATAATCCACAAAACCTATAGATGTTCCCAGGATTGTAGCTCTCACCAAACAGTTTTTAGGTTTCAAGGGCTGAAATAACTTAGTCTCATAAAATTACACAATGGTTTGGTGTGGAAAGGACATTAAAGCTCATCCATTCCACTCCCTGCCATGGGCAGGGATACCTCCCACTATTCCAGCTTGTTCCAAGCCCTCTCCAGCCTGGCCTTGGACACTGCCAGGGATCCAGGGACAGCCACAGCTGCTCTGGGCACCCTGTGCCAGGGCCTCAACACCCTCCCAGCCACCAATTCCTTCCCAGTATCCCAGCTGTGCCTGCCCTCTGGCACTGGGAGCCATTCCCTGGGCGCTGTCCCTGGGTGCCTTGTCCCCAGTCCCTCTGCAGCTCTCCTGGAGCCCCTTCAGGCCCTGGCAGGGGCTCGGAGCTCTCCCTGGAGCCTTCGTTTGTGCAGCTGAGCAGCCCCAGGCTTAACTTGACAGTACTTACCTATCTGCTGTCCTTTCTGGACAGCACCATGCCCACAGCTGGTTTTGCAGAAAGGTTTCTTCCGTGAAGAACAAAAATCCCTGGGCAGGAGCTTTGTTTTGAAAAGTGCTGTGCTTCCTATACAGCTCCAAGCACATATAGATTTGTAAATAAAATGGAAATAACTAAAACTCATCAGTGAAAGATCCGTGGTTGATTTGTACAGGCACATAATTTCCGCCCCCCCCCCCCCCCCCCCCGTCCCTTTGTTTTCACTTATGAGATAAACAAAATTAAGAAAGAAGAATTAGATATCTCCATTTTCCTCCTCTGTGAACTCTTTCGTGGTTCACTCTCCAGTCCTTCAGGCTCCAGGTTTTTTTTCAATGCTGATGAAACTCAAAGCACAGAGATAATTTACTGATAATAAAATATTAATATAAATCAATACATTATATTTATAATATTGATAATTTGTTTAGGATACTTTATAGTTACAGGGTTTTTTGCTTCTTTCTGCCAATATCTAAAGGAATTCAATGCCCAGCTAAAAGAAAATTAATTTTTCTGGAGATATGGGGCTGCATTGGCACACTGGGGATGTTGCCCAGAGAAGCTGTGGCTTCCCCATCCCTGGAAATGTTCAAGGCCAGATTGGACAGGGCTTGGAGCAACCTGGGATAGCGGAAGGTAGTGGTGTTGGAAGTAGGGGGTCTTTAGGGCCCCCTCCATCCCGAGCCATTCTCTGCCTCTGGTGTAAACCGCCCCTGTACCCTTTTCACATTGTGAACACATGGAGCACGAGGGCTACTTGTGGAAGGGTGTGGAAGGAGTTTTCTAGAAGAAGTGAGAGTCCCTGATGTCAGAGTCCAGATGATGTCAGCATTTTCCCCTGTTACCCTGAGGCAGAAACTTCTGGACCCAGAATGTGCAGTGCATCCTCTGGACCACAGCCATTAGCTCTTAACTCTGATGTGTGCTAAGCTCACCCTCCAGCTGGCACTGCCATACCCTTTGAGATTCCCCCTTTCCTGAAACACCAGTGGTGCTGACATTGTCTCTTTTCTTCCCTGGTCTGGACAGTCCAAATTTTGGGCCAGCTAGCCCAAAAAAGAAACAAAAGCTGCTTTTATAGCACAAGCTCAATCCTTTGCGCTCGCAGCGCAGCCACAGCCTTATATTTGCTCTTTATTCTCTCTCCCCTTCTAACAGAGCCTAATGCCTTATTTACTTTTTTGACCTCTGCTGCACATTGAGCTGTCAGTAGCAATGCCTAAATCTTGTCCCGGTGAGTTAGAACTAATTCAGAACCCATCAGCATGTACAAGTAGTTTAAACTGTTTTCCTTCTAGTGTGCATTACCTACACACTGCCTCTGTTCCTCATCTGCCACTTTACAGCTGCCCAGTTGTAATTTGGTGGAGCCTTGCAGCAAACCTCCCTCATCTTCACAAGCCTTAGGACGCCTGAGTGGTCAGCACGGGAAATCAAGAAGAAGACGAGGAAGGAGGAGGTTATTAATGCCAACAAAGAGGATTTTTCTCCTCCTAATGGTGCTTTTAATGGCACAGCCCCCAACCTGGTCTAGTGGAAGTGGGCCTGCCCATGGCAGGGGGGTTGGAAAGAGATGACTTTTAAAGGTCACTTCCTACCCAAATCTGTCTATGATTCTGTGACTACTATAGTTGTAAGATTACTGCCAGATCAGTGCCTGACCTGATTTGCTGCTCTTCAGGATTGTTGTTAGGGCTCCTTCAGGAATGTGGCATTACCTTCTCACTTGTGTTGATGCCTTTGTACCTCTCTGTTCTCCCCAGAGACGCATTTTAATTTCCAGTCACTCTTTGCAGTGTGTTGGGTCCTAAAACCCACTCACGATTCAGGTTTTCTTTGGATCTAGCAGTCACAGCTCCCACTGTGAGCAGATTGATTCAGAGGGTGATTCACCCCATGGAAGGGGATGTCAAAGATGAAGAGAGGATATGCTTTCTATGGACTGGCTGGAGGAAAAAATCTAAATAAACACATTGTCTGACATTGAGGTGGTTGAGAACTTTCCACTGAATCAGAAAGTGGTTTTGGTTGGAAGAGACCTTCAAGACCATGTCATTCCAGCTCCCCTGCCAAGGGAAACTCTTCTACTAGACCAGGTAGCTCAAAGAGGAAAACTCTCTTTTTTTTGTTGAAACAGAGGAACACCTTCCTACAATTATTTTTTGTTCTTTATCTCTTCAACAGCTCCTTACCCCTTCTAAGATTTTTTTATCTGTGGTTAATGTCAAGATAAATTTTGAGAAAATTTTGTTCACTGGAAAGTGAACATGACATCTTGAGGAGAGTCAGTCTGAGGAACACGGCTGCAAGGAAGTCTTCTGCAAAGGAACTTGTCTGGCCCAGTAGAAGATGAATTTCAAGGAGAAACCAAGCAGAACATTGAGGCTACTTGAAAGGTTGCTACAAAGAGTTGTTGGTTATGAAGAATGGCAGGAAGAATGACAGAAAGGATCTGCACCTGGAGAGGTTTTGGGTTGGGCAACAGGACACAAATATTTCCACAGGACAATGCTGAAGCCTTGAGCAGTAGCGCCCAACCTGTTGGATGTATCCCACTTGGACACATCTCCGGCAGGTTGAGCTGCTACCAAACAACCTCACACTCCCAGGGGCTCAGCTGAGGATATACAAGTTTCTCTTCTCCTGTGGTGGCAAAGCCCACCCTCTGGAGATGCAGAGAAAGCTGAGCAACCTTCTGCACAGCCTGGATGGTTATGCAGACAGGAGATCATTAAGAGATTCCCTACACATATCCTAATTAAAAACTCTGCAATGCAAATAGGAAGATAAAGGGATTTCTGACAATAAGCAGGATGAAGTGCCACTCAAGCACTAATTAAATATGATGGCGGTTAATCAGCATGTAGTGTCTTCCAACAATTTGCTAATGATAATGGTGGATTGACCTTGAAGGCTCTTGGAAATGTTTTCCAGAAGTCCTTTCAAATATGTCAATAACATTGTTGAAAGTAGGTGACACTCAATAAAAATGATTTTTTTTCTTTATAGGATTTATAACAGGGTTCATCAGGTCTTCAGTTCCCAGGTGTATTTGAAGGTTCAACTCCATCCAGAAAATTGGCTTCTTTGTTCATCCTGGGAGGATGATTCCTGCTTTGGTTTACCTCTTTTGCTCTTTGCACATGTTGAAAGGTGGATGATGATTTGCCTGCTACACATCACAAACTGATCTTCAAAAAGCTCCTGTACTACCTGAAAAGGGACTGGACATCAGGATGGTCCCAGAACCTGCAGCACAGACAGAGATGAGGTTTCATTGCGAATTCCTTGACACAAAATTGTGCATGAAGTGGTCTAAGAGATGTCACAGTGGGAATTTGGCATGAAATTTCCCTGATTTACAAATAGTAAAAGAGATAAAACATTTGAGTGCTCAGCTTAAAATCTGTACGGAGTAAATGACAGAGCCAGTATTTATATTGCAGCTTCATCAATCAATAACTTTAACAATAGGCAATTAATCAATACCTTTAACAACCCTGGGAGAGAATGACATCTCTGGTAAATCTGAATGTTATGCTATAGATCCATGCCTTAAATACTCATCCCCCTGTCACAGAAGAAGTGTTTGACTGAATCCTGGATGGTGCTGAGAAGCTGCAGGTTTAATGAGGCACATTCTCCAAAATCTCTGTTTTCCTCCTGGTCAGTAGAAATGTGTGTTTTTCATGCTGGCAAACAAAATGCAGACAGATTTTGCTGACCTCTTCCCGATGAGCAAACTGGTGGCACTGGACTTCAGAGGGAACATCTCTGATGAGCTCACTCTGCCTCTTTATAGAGAAAGTGTCTTTTAAGTTTATTTCACAGATAGATGTGTGGATGTTTTCCCAATAGAACCTGTTTCAGCATCCTTAAGGAGGACAGGCAGCCACCCCCAGGCTGTTTTCAGCACTACTCACAGCTAATTCAGAAAACAACCCACAGCATCCACTGGCAGCAGCATCCCTGATTAATCCAAGTTCTTTATCAAGATGCTCTGTACTGTGCGAATATCTTACTGAACAGTCTTGTACACAACACAAGCCCATTAAAATGATGGTCTGATTCTCTAAAGGTTTGGCTATATGGCTTCCCATAAAAAGTTTCATAAACCACCCACAATCAGCCGCCTTAATCCTCAATTCCTAAAAGCATATTGTGCACAGAGTGACACACTGAAAAATGAGAGGAGTTCTCTGGGCACAGCACCAGAACTCGACTGCTAATTGTGGAAATAAATAACAACGGCTCCTAGAGGCCCAGTGTTTGGGTTGTTTTGTAGGTTGTTTGTTTATCCTCCCTACCAGCAAGATTTCTCCATGGGTGGAATATGGAAGTATGAAATGAAACAAACAAACAAACCAACTCACTCTCTCCTGCATAAGTTTGATTAAATGCAGTATGTTGTGAGTGGGTTTTGGTGGGTTTTTTTACACTGGGAGGGTCATCAGGAAATGGAAAAATCAGGCAGTTTAGAAACTGAAATTCTCTCTTACGCAGCCATCCAACAGCGGGCAGCAGCTTGATTTTTCTGCTAAATATGACACCCAACAGCGACAGAACATCGCAAACGATGCATGGCTGGCAAGGAGGTGTCCTACAAATCAGGTGCTGCAAATCTCCCATTCATTGCCTAGACCGTGTTTTAGCTCCAGCTGGCTGCTGAACACTCATCCTGATGAAGCCTGTGGTTGCTCTAGTACTTACTTTATGTAGATTTTTCCTCTATTTTTTTTTGTAAGCGTCAGGAACAGCAGCCATAGAACCACAGACTGGTTTGGGTAGAAAGTGACTTCTAAAGGTCACCTACTCCAACCTGCCTCCCACGGCAGGGACACTTTTCACTAGACCAAGTTGCTCAAAACCCCATACAACCTGGCCTTCCAGGGATGGGATTTCTACCATGTCCCCAGTAAAGCTGTGTCAACCCCTCATCATCGCCGCAGGAAAGAATTTCTTTCCTAATATCAAATCTAAACCCGTCCTCTGCCAGTTTGGAGCCACTTTCTCTTGCCCAAAGCCCCTCTCCAGCTCTCCTGGAGCCCCTTTAGGCCCTGGCAGGGGCTCTGAGGTTTCAATGGACCATTTTCTTCTCCAGCCTGAACAATCCCAACACTTCCAACAGACATGGCCCAGACCTCTGACATTCCAGCTATTTATTTTCTGAGGATGAGGAGTGGCAAGACATGCTGCAACTAGTTCTTAGTGAGGGTCCCTATTTTGCATCTTGGTACCATGGGGACATTTTTTGGGGAAACCCATAACCATGTCCCAATGCCCTGCACAGGGATAATATGGCAGAAAACAGAGTTCAGCTGAAAGAATCTATTTTGTTACTGTTCACAAATTGCAGCCTCAAAGATGTTAGCCATGAAAAAAAAATGTTGATTTTGGATGTCAAATTTTGGCACTCACCCAAAATTTGGCTCACCAAAAGCCGATCACCCCAGCAGCAACAATGAGATAACCAGCAGCAGATGCCTTGGAAGAGGGCAATGATTTTCCATAAACCAAATTAACATTGAACACTGAAGTTTTCTTTCATGCTTTTTTCATGTCCAGGGCATCAGCCATCAGATTATTCCCTCTTATTTCACATATGTGTTAAACAGAAGGTCTGACACTATACACAAGGCAGATAGAATTTGGCGAGCTCCAGCTGGCAGTTCCTTAGAGCCCTACTAGTTAGAGACTTTTGAACTTCGCTTCTGAGTACATCCAAGGAAACTTTATCATTAAAAGATGTAACCTTTTGTAACCATTGTAACATTTGAGTTTGAGTTACCAGGTTTTACCAGGATTGAGAAATAATTAAATAATTTTTTAAAAAATTAAACCACTCAAGTTTTCCATTTAAACACATTCCTTGTGGAGCACAAACATCAGTGTAAAGCCGGTCTTCAGGACTATATATTGTTTTAATCTTAGTTCCAAGTACTAGAACCTTGTTCTGTTTGGAAGAGAATACCATGAATAGGCCAGGTTACATTACTGAGTGGGTCCCATCTGTCTCCTGCTACAACTCAATTTGATTTCATTCATTCTCTTTTGTCTCTTTCACTTTGGAGCAGACTTTTGAGAATCTCACAGCAGGCACGAGGGCAACTGCTTAGTGTTCAAAATTGCTATTAAGAATCCACAGAGGTATCTCACAAACAAAAGGACTGGCCACTTTCTCCAGGTATCGTTTCATCAAGCTCTTTAGAACCCCAAATAGAAGGAAAAGGCATTTCAAACCGTTATTTAGTGAGGTTAAAATATCTGTACAGCTTGCATCTGGCCAGTGTCAATGAGATTGTAAGGGTTTCTTTTAGCTTTTACTTGTTCTTTCCTTGTGACAATAGTAAGAGGGTATAGATATAGAGGGAGCTATTCTGTCTTTGTTTAAATTTTAAATAGGCCATAGAAATGGTGTTCAGTAGAATTTGATTAAAAACTGGACTGAATAAAAACTCTTTCCATTTTTACTCATGTAGACGAGCACTGCACACCATTTAATGGAGGCATTATTTATGTAATACTCGACCTGCAATATGCATATTCAGAAATGTAGATTGAAAATCAGTTTTCCACTGACATGATTTTGAAGTTCAACCATCAGCTCCCCTTTTTATGGTGATACCAAATAACTCCAGCTCCATTGCCCTTTTATGTTACCACCAGCAAGTAGCACAGAAAATTGAAACTTAATGTAGAGAACAGGAATTGGGAAGATCAAGAAGAAATTGTGCCCCTACTGAATCCCATCAACTCAGCAAAGTGGCTTTGAATCCCTGGAAGGGATTGTAGGGAAAACGATAATGATTTTTCAGGATGGTCCACTAGGTACATGGGAAGGTAGGAGCAACATCACTCCTTGCCAGGGTTTGAGGCTACTTTAGTTACATCTGGATTTCACCCTGGAAGATGGGGTTGTGCACCCCAGGGAGGAAAGGACGAGTCAGTGTTTTCACAAGTTCTCAGGCCAGGTTTTTACCCTGTGCAGTTTGCCGCTCTCCTTATCACTCTTTGCAGGACATCTCTTCTAGCAACCTTCTTGGTCTCTTGTGTAAAAATACAACGAGTAGAAAACTCTTAACAGGTGAAAAATCCCAGCTGCTACCAGACATGAGTGCAGGGAATACAACAAGAAGAGGATTGGTATTAAATACTGGTTGATGAATGAATGGCAGTTGTGCTCATGCACAGTACGCATTCTCTGGAAAATGCGATTTGTTTTCCATTAATCATGTTTGTTCTTCAACTAAAAAGGTACACAGACCTACAAGGGTCTCTGGGATCCCTGGAACTCAAAAAGGAAAGGAGGAACAACCAGCTAAAAAATTATGTGAAAGTGAGTGGAAGATTGTCCCATGATTGTTCAGAAACCTGTGGGGTGACATACTTTTAAGTGGCTATCACTGACTCATTAGCCCCAGTCAACAGCAAATTCCAAGTTTAAACTACCCACAGATCTCCATGGCGTACACTTAATTTTAAAACAATTAAAACAGCTGGATCGGAAGTTGAACAGCAGTAGAGGGCATAGAAGCTGCAAGATAGTTGTCTATTTTTTAAGGAACTATCAGTCCTGTCAGAGGGAAGTTCTTCCAGACTGGTTGATAAAAATGAGAACATATGGGAAGCCAGTGTCTTATGGTTTAACAGCTTTCCTACGTGCGTGAGGCCCCATCCACTACAGTCCAGGAATAACAAACACCCAGCGAGTCTTGCCTCCCTCTGTGGGCCACAGGGGGGGATTTACCGGATGGAAAGCAGTCCACATGGCTTTTTGCCCTCTCTCCATCCCTAATATTTTCATTGTCTGAGACGAGTTTTGCAGAAGAGGCAGCACGCTCCAGCCCACAATGTCTTGAGCTGGCATCACCCTGATGCAGCTCCCTGTCCAAACTTGAGGGCTCAGGTGGACATCCAACATAACAGCCCTGGAAATGTTATGTAAATTCTGTTCTTATGCATGAGCCTGATGAGGAGAGGCTGAGGGAGCTGGGGAAGGGGCTCAGCCTGGAGAAAAGGAGGCTCAGGGGGAACCTTGTGGCTCTGCACAACTCCCTGACAGGAGGGGACAGCCGGGGGGGTCGGGCTGTGCTCCCAGGGAACAGGGACAGGAGGAGAGGGAACGGCCCCAGCCCGGGCCAGGGGAAGATATATTGGAAATTCCTCCATGGAAAGGGTTGTCCAGCCCCGGCAGAGGCTGTCCAAAGAAGTGGTAGAGTCTCCATCCCCACAGGGATTCAAAAGCCACGTGGATGTGTGTGTGTGGGACATAGGTTAATGGTGTCCTTGGCAGTGCTGAGGGAATGGTTGGACTCAGTGGTCTTAGAGGGCTTTTCCACCCTCAAATATTCTGTGATTTGGTCTGATATATGCCTTGTTTTATGAAGTAAGGCTAGACCTGCAAAGTGTCCCGCCTGCCCTTGTGACCGAGGTGAAGACATGAAGGCAAAACCACTTGCCAGCTCTCCACGACAGGAACAGTATCACCCACTCTTCTTGAAAAGTTCAAACCTCTTTTATGCAGCACCTTAGAGTTTGGGAAAAGTGCTTTCCAACAGGAAAGTGAGCTTGAGCTTGCTCTGATTTTGGCAACTGGTCTCGTCCAGGCTGCTGAATTCCAGGTTTGTGACAGGAATGTCACAAGTCATCTCCTTTGCTAGGTTTTCAAAGCTGTTCTCAGCTATGCCCACCTGATTGTTGGAGAAAGCAAGGCACAGTTTGATGGGATTTTTCCTAAGTCTGTAGTAGGGCAGAAGAGGCTACTGCACAGCTTTTGAGGCCAAACCCACAGTTTTGGCTTGCAAAACCTCATCTCCCATCAATGTTTTACCACCTAAAATTCCCCTACTGTATATTTACAGCTTTGCAGGTGAACCTGGCCTGAGATTTATTTCCTTCTTCCAGATTTAATCTTTTTTTATTAAGACTATTTAGCACTGATCTATGTACCAACCCTATAATACCCTGCTGGCACACAAAATGTCAGCACATCAAGTTAAAGTGCTGGAGCCACCATTTTCCAGTGGCTTTTTGAAATGATAACAAGCGACACTTATCATTTGCCTCCCAATCCACTTGTGCAATAAGCAAAAAACCAAGAAACCTGCCTTTCCCCCCTCCGCCCCTGCATAAAGCAGTAATTTGTGTGGCAGAGTCAGGCCAACTCAGGCTGCACGGGGAATGAAGATCAAAGGGGAAATTCACCTGCCTGTCTTGTTTGCTATTGATCTGAATAGTAGCCACTTTATCAGTAGCACTTTGCCATCACCCCTCGGAGATCAGAGCCTCCTATATCTTCCCAGCTCTTTTATTTATAGAACCATTTAATAAATACATTTTCTTTCCCCAGTCTCCTCTTTTTGTGTGTGTGTTCTGTTTTGTTTGACCAGCAGAAACTAAGGGTTGCCCTTGGTGTCAAGGAAAAAGAAGGGTGTATGGCCCCAATTCAGCAAAGCATGTAAATACGTGCTTGGTTTTTAACAGGGCAGCAAACACATGCCCTTCCTCTTAGAGGCATGTAAATATGTGTGAGGTTTTGAAATGCAGTTGCATGACACAGAAGCAAATGTCACCAGGACAAGGAACTGGTCAGCTGAATATTCATTTTCCATCTTTACTTCCTCTTTCCTCCTCTTGTTCATTACTGGTAATTACTGGGGTGACTGGGGCAGACCAAACCACCTCCTGATGAAAGAGAAAGGACTATGAACCCCAAATGCCTTTTTTTATTACCCTTTAAATGGTAAAAGGGACAAGGCAGGCTGTGAAAACAGAGAGGGGAAAATGAAATCCCAAACCATGCAGCAAAGAAATGAATGAACGACTCTCCTCTCCACGCTACCAGCATTACACAACCTGCCTGCATTGGATTGAGACCTACGTGATCCTCTTCTAATTGAAATCACTTTACCTTGACCTCCAACAGTAAACTGAAAGCTTGTTGCTCTTGCTGCCAGCAAAGCATGAGCAGTAGGTTGTAGGAAATCCCAGCTGGAGACACGAGCCGCATTCACATGGCATTAATCTCGCGCTAAGTGGCACTAAGTCAGGAGGTACCAGCCAGTCTGTAAAACAGCCACCGTGCCCGTCGGACACTGCTGGCACTGTGTGCACCCAGGCTGATGCCTGACCAGCTGCTTCTTGTCTCTTCTGCTCGAAGTCGTGCAAGTACAGCAGGCAAGGCTGGGAGGAACCCTAGAAAGCCATTCAGTGTATGACCTTGACCTTTGGGTGAGAAGAGCTAGACCTAAGGCACACCTGTGAGTGTGTTTTACCCATGCTGGAAGTGCCTTAGCTCCCTAGGCAAGCTGCCCCAGGGCTTTGACAGTCTTTTCAGTGAGACCCTTAATTCCTCTCAGAGTCTGGGAGTGGCACAGGCGCCTCATCTGCTCAGCCAGGTTTGATTGTGTGTGTCTGAATAAGGTTCACAGGGTTTTCTGGAGGATTTTTCACAGCATTGTGACACCACTGGTGGCAAAATGCTGACCTATAGGGAAAATCAGGGACAGGGTGGGTTATCTTAGGGGGTGGGTTATCTTAGAGTGTGGGTTACCTTAGCAGGTTCCCTCTCACGGAGTGTTCTTTTTCCAAAGGCATTAAAAAAAAAGATCTTGGGTTTCCCCTTGTTGTGTCTTTGACTACAGTAGCACAAGAGAGCTCCAGGCACAGCTGAAATGACCTTGCTTGGGACAAGATCTGAGAGAAGTTAGAGATGCCCTGTACTCCAGGGGGCCCCTAAGCCCACCTGGGCTGGCTGAAGGTAGAGATGGAGCACCCTTCTCCATCCCCTTTCCCTTCCCCTTTCTATTCTTCATCCCCTTCCCTTCTTCATCCCCTTCTCCTTCTTCATACCCTTCCCCTTCCCTATCCCCTTCCCTGTCCTTTCACTTCCCACTGGAAACATTGCAAAGAACTACATCAAAGATGGATGAAATCCTTCCGTATTTTTAACACTTGCATTTGTGTTTTTCTGGCTGAGTTGCGCACCAAATTTGACAGAGATTTAAAGATGGATTTGTTCCAACTGAGAAACCACAGGAGGAAGGGGGATTTACCATGCCCTGATGACGTTCAGTCCTTCTTTACTAACTGGAATTATCTTCAAGCATTTGTTTCTTGAGGCAAGAATAACTTAATATAAATACGGGTGAGTATTTAATGAAACTGCAATCCAGCCTTTCATACACATGTCATTTTCTTTAAGACAGCTGGCTGGTATTTACTGGCTTTGTGGAGAGCAAGAAAAGCAAGGTCAACTCCATATAATGAAAGCACAACAAACAAATGAGAGGAGCACTCTGCAGCATTTTACTTACAGCTCAGGGCTCCTGGTGCTGCAGTGCAGGATCTTTGAGGCTAATTTCTAAAACAAAATATCACTTTTTTCGCTGAGCAGTTACCTGAATTACGTAGAGAGTATCTGCTGTAGCCTGTTGGATCAAGTGGTCCAGTTTGAAGTTAAGAGGTGGAGAAGGTCCACAGCAGAGGAGAGTGAACCTTATTGGGGTATCACTCCAGTGCTCACCTCCGTGTGGTGACAGTGGCACAGCTCTGCCCTGTCCCGCTGTGATGGGATGAGGGGTGATGGTTTTACACTTAGCAGAGGGTTGATTTCCATGAGGTATAAGGAAGAAGTGTTTTATAATGAGGGGTGGTGAAACACTGGTACAGGCTGCCCAGAGATGTTGTGCCTATCCCATCCCTGGAAAAATTCAAGGTCAGGCTGGATGAAGCTCTGAACAACCTGGTCGAGTTGAAGACGCCCTTGCTCATTGCAGGAGGATTGGAACTAGACGACCTTTAGAGATCCCTCCCAATCCAAACTATTCAATGAATTTATGATTCCATCATTTCCCTGCAAAATGGAAAAAAGTTTTAAGGCACTGTGTTGGTCTTCAAGATTTATACTCCAGGTGAAGAAGGAGAAATTGTGAAGAAAACAGGTTATTAAATGGATGAGCCAGGACTGAAGTTTCTCAGAAGATTAAGTAAGAGTTGAGGCCTATAAAATTTGGTGGAGAAATTCCCAGTGGGTTTCTGTGATGCCCTAGAGTGGGCATAAGCTTATTGGAACTGACAAACCTTTGTAGTTTCCTCTGTCCTAATTACTTTATAGGGTATTACCATACTAATACACAAGCATCAGATCTGCCTTTTTTTTTTTAATCTAAACTTGTGAAAACAGTGCAGCATTAGGAGTGTGGTAATAAACGAAAAACGTTAACATGCAATTCCCTTATGCTTTTGAAAAATTACTTCATAAATGCGAAGTAAAATATTTTCCTTTTTATTACCTGACAATTACATATTAAGAATTTCTTTTTATGTTTAAAAACATATGCAATACGGGCAGGCAGGCTCCAAAATGTAATTGCCTTCTTTCTATAAGAATCAGATGTCATTTTCTCCAAACTAAACTCTGAAAAGAGATAGGAGAAGCAAATTGTTGTATGCATTAAATTTTGAAACATCTGATAGCATTCCTCAATTAAACTATTTAAATGAAAAAAGATTGCTTTACAGCTCTATCATATCCACTGAATAAAACCTCTGTTGAGGCAAATTGGCAGTGGCAGGTACCAAATGCATTGGCCTTAATGAGACTGGACAACCTAATAGAGGTCATTGGTAATTGTTATTATATACAATATTGCACTGTCAAAAAAAACCCCTTAAGCTACACACATTGCTCAAGACATCTGAGTTTCACTGCTGCAAAGGAAGGCTTTTATCTTTCTGTGTGAAGCAATATGATTGTTGTTTTTTCACCAAGAATTACAGGCTGCTCTTTAAAGGTTCTATAGCAGAGGGAAGCAGCACTGGTCACCATTGCCATGTTGTGCAGCACTTCATGGAGGAGATAAGAAGCCCACTTGGAACATTTTTCCATCATTTTCAGGGGGAGCTGGGTTGGGGTTATGATTCCATGTCCTTGCTCTGTGTGCCCACTAGAAAGAGTCCTGTTAACTGAGATCAAGATCACCTGGGGTTTTTTTTGATGCTCAGCTGCTGCAGAACCTGAAGGACCAGAATTTGCCTGTGTGACAATGATTCTCTGCTACTTGATAAAAATTACAGCTCTCAAGGTTATTTTGTTGGACGGAAGGATTAGCTCTTGTTGACTCCTGAGCCTGCTGTGCT
Source organism: Hirundo rustica (assembly GCF_015227805.2). Classification (NCBI taxonomy): domain Eukaryota; kingdom Metazoa; phylum Chordata; class Aves; order Passeriformes; family Hirundinidae; genus Hirundo; species Hirundo rustica. Next base: position 1,783,183 of record NC_053488.1, on the reverse strand, counting down.
AATATTAAAATGAGGCCTTGTGAAGAGGAGTCACACTCCACACTGCACCTTTTCTTTTTCCAAGACCCTCCAGGTCCCTGCAAACATTCCTAATGGCAATTGGGCCAAACAGAATAATTCACAGCATTGTGTCTCCCCTCCTTTTGAGCTTACAGAAAATATTATCATGATTTGCCTAAGTGATTCTGGAAACTGTGGCTGCCCCTGGATCCCTGGAAATGTCTAAGGGCAGGTCGAACAGGGCTTGGAGGCACCTGGGATATGGAAGGTGTCCCTGCCCATTGCAGGGAATTGGATTAGATGATCATTCCGAGGCTTCATAAGTTGCTCCAGGTGGCTGAACAGAGTCTCCTGCTAGGTTTTGGGGGAACAGGTGGGTGAGCATCCTTTTGGGGGCTCCTAAAATAAAAATTACAATACAGTTCAATGACAAAACTGTTTTCTCCCCCTATGTCTGGTGTTCCTTGAAAAAACGAAACAAAACAAAACCAACCAACCAAACAAAACAAAACAAAGCTAAACAAACAAAACCAAAACAAAAAACAACCACCCCCCCCCCAAAAAACCAAAACAAACAAACAAACAAACTGACAAACAAACAAACAAACAAAAAACCATAAAACCCCACAAGGATCAGCCTTGTTGATTACTGGGAATGTCTTGCAGCAAAATTTTGATACAAGCTCCTCTGAACTATCCTTTAAATGCTATACAAAAATAGCTAGTCTCTGCTGAGTATTTTACAAAGTACACAAGGTGTGTCCATTTAACCTAATAAAATATTAAATAACATTAAAGCTATGATATTTAGCTCTCCAATTTCCTTTTACATAGTCTTGTTGGCCAGGACAGAGCAAGCAGAAAGCATTGTCCCTTCCTGGTTCAGGAATGTTTTGAGCTCAGCTCTGCACACAAGGGCAGGGATGCTCCACCAGTGTGAAATCAGCTCACACTCCCAACCCTGCTGCCCTCTGTCAGTGAGGGGATATCTGGGCCCAAGTCCTTGCCCACCTCTGTCCTACATGACTATGCTGGGCTCTTGCAATGCTCTGACCCACACACACACCCATGATAGAACCCATGGAGGCATAAAAATGGTTGAAATTACACCACGGTTCTCAATCTTCTGAGGCTTTAATTCTCCTTAGATAAATTTTTACTGTGTGCTTTACTCTTATTTTAGAGACTCAAGCTCCTTAGCTGAATGTTGTAAACCATTAAGGTCAGCACTACAATATTTTAATGTTGCTATTTAACAGAAGCAAGGTTTTTATGGCAGTGAAAACTGCTGCAGGGAAAAGAAAATGCTATGCAGACACCTAGCAGGCAATTGCAAGTAAAAATCAAACAAAACTTTGGGCAGGAGAAACATCTTTATGCAATTAATGTGTTAGCTCACACTGTCAGACTGATTGATATAAATCACTTTTTTCCTTTCAGTGTGGGGGATTTCAAGGAAAGGACAGTACAAAGGTCCTTTCTGCAGCTGAAAGAAACTGCATTATCTTATTTTTTTTTCCCCCATACCATGCATGCAGCTGATGCACAAAACAGTGTAATTACAATCTGACGTGGAAGTGATTGTCTGAGCCTGAAAATCAGTAATGTTAACCTTCTCAAGATAAATTTCAATTTGATCCTGTGAATTTTACATTGAAATGAGTTTTTTCTTTAAAACCCTGGAGAAAACAGGCCTGTATGTGCGCATTAACAGACAGCTTTGCAAATCTCGGCTAAAGTGAATATTCAATTTCAGGAGGTCAAATTGAGATTCAGTCTCAATATCACGGCAACTAAGCCACATGAGCCAAAGTGAACACTTTCCAGACCTAGCAGAGATTTTACCTGCTACTAAGGTGGTCATTTGCCCCTAAGCCTCCCCTTTGCAGTCTCAGAGATATTTCCATCCAAAGCTGTATCCATTCGCAGCTGGTTAAATACCATCTCTGCAGCGAATATTCTGAGGAAGGTGGCTTTGTCTTCGAGACTAAAAGAGATTTTCTGTGTGATTTCAGGACTTCAAAGAGTAGATTTAAGATGTCTCTTGCCTTCCCACTGAGACTTCCATCCCTGTAGTTAAAAGCCCTAGTGCAGAAGAAAGAGGATTTGGAGGAGATACCAAACTGAGTAGGACGAACACCAATCATACATCCCAGACCTTAACAAATCCTAGCCCCTTGTGCTCCCCATTAGATCCCAGACAGAACTTCCCTCTAATGTTGTGCTGGAGAGCTGGGGTCTACAGACTCCTCTCCAAACTACCTTTGGTATTTTTCTATGCTCTGCACATGTTAGGGCAGATAGTCCTTGACTCAGGGGAGAGGTTTCCTACTTTTAAGGACTTTCACTGCATTTGAGAAGTGTAAACAAACAATCTGTGCCCGAGGCTTGGTTTCTTTTTTTTATGCACATGCAATCTAAGAGGTGAAACCCCTCAAAGACTTTCTCTCCTTAGACAAAAAATTACTTGTATGATCTGAACATGATCCTGGCACAGCTACCCAGAGCAGTGAGTCCCCATCCCTAGAGGGACTTAAAAGTCATGTGGATGTGGCCCTTGGGGCATGGGCTGGTGGTGGCCTTGGCAGTGCTGGGGGAATGGTTGGACTCTGTCTTAAAGGTCTTTTCAAATCTGAATAATTGTATGAAATTCTAATTCTATGAAAGCCAAATCTTCGCCTATTTTAATCTTTGAATCTTTTTTTGGCACAAATAAACAGAGTTTCTGGGGTTTCTTGATCAGCATTTGATAATCCTGTGGGAAAGTACAGCTGAGAATACTGCAAATTCTTCTGTCTTGTTCTGAGGAGACTAAAAATTCTTCAACTTCTTCACAGCAGGGCTGTGAGAAGAAACTTTATTAAAAATGCTGCATTTTCCTAGAAGAAAAATATACTTAGGAATTCCTCACTACTTTCCTTCATTTTCCCTAGGTCACAAAGAACAAATCCCATTCTGCAGCAGGGTCATTAGCTGTATAATGATGGGTCATAGACCAGCACCGCATTAATACCTTGACTACGAGTGCACCTGATACCAGACCACAATAACCACATGCTGCTACCAGGATCCACGCAGTGGCTTTGAGCTCTGACTTCTGCTGGCTGGCTCTGCAAGTAGCATGATCCTGAAATCCCTCTTCTTGTGGCATCTGACAGACACATCCAAAGAGCAAGGAAATTTGCTCTTCCTATTCAACTTAGTAATTAATAATTTCTTTTTTCTTTTTTTTGGGGGGGGGGAGGAGGGGGTGGGTTTTTGTTGTTGATTTTGTTGTTTGTTTGTTTGTTTGTTTGTTTGGGGGTTTTTTTTCGGTCATGTATGAAGAGAGAAAGAACTGGAAGATTCTGAATATTTAAAGAACTGCCTAAATAATCTGTAATACAAATGCTGTGACAGCAAAAGTTAGGATTAACAGTTCACTGTGGGATGGTGACACACAGCTCTGATGTGCCACTGGAGAAGATCTGGTCTCATGGGGAAGCCTGAAACTACAAATTTGTGTGAAAAACATACATGGCTGAATAAAGAGGATACCTTGCACACTAGAGGGAATCATGAAGGAGATTGGAATTCTTCTCTTGGAAAGAAAGGGTTGGAGTCACAGATTATCCTGAATTTGAAAGGATTCACAAGGGTCTGAAAAGGCTAACCAGGGTATTTTCTTTTAGGTGGATTTCTAGAGCTGCTTTATATAACTTCATTACACTTTGTGTAACTTTAAATACCCACGAATGAAACTCTTGGCTCTAGTAACGTGGTGGAAGTTACACAGTAAACTGATTTATTTTGTTTTGTTTTGTTTGTTTGTTTGATTGGGTTGTTTTGTTCTGTTGAAATTGTTGATAGCAAAGCTATACATTGCAAATAATTTCTCTGAGTTAAACACAGTGGTTTGGTAACTTTTCACACAACCTTTGCCCTGTGCAGGACAGTGAAAGTTCCTGTCCACAGATCTGACCCGATAGGCCTCAGGCCTTAGATCGTCAGTAGGCCTGACCTGAGGGCCTCAGACCTCCAGTAGGCCTGACCTGAAGGCCTCAGACCTTCAGTAGGCCTGACCTGAGGGCCGCAGACCTTCAGTAGGCCTGACCTGAGGGCCTCAGACCTTCAGTAGGCCTGACCTGAGGGCCTCAGACCTTCAGTAGGCCTGACCTGAGGGCCGCAGACCTTCAGTAGTTTTGCTTTAGAGGACATGAAGTACAAAGACCCTGAATGTGTTGTAGGATTGATGGGTGCCTGTGTCTCCTCACATCCGTCTCTTCCCCAGCAGACAAGGGCATTACTGGGGGCTAATGACAGAAAATCCCCAATGGCCCAGCTCCGTGACCCTCTTCGGTAAACAATCACCAGGGCAGGGTTTACAGACTCCTCCAGGAGCACAAAGACCATTCCCATGGAGCTTCTCCTGGGCGTGAGATCCAGCGTGGTCACCACACACCTCTTTCCAAAAGGATGAATTGCAGGACACAGGCTAACGCTTGGTTGTTGGGTGTGGAGAAATCAAGGTCAGCAGGAGCATGGCTGTGTCTGTGGCATGGCCAGCCACCCCCTGCACGAGAGAGGACACGTCAGGAGGGTGCCAAGCACTGTGACACAAGGTGGAAGCACTCATAGTGATGTCTTAAGTTTTAGCTTTCATGTTTTTCAGATTCTGTGCTGCCCAGGGGTGCAATTCTGAGCCTCTATTAAGCGTCAGTCAGCTCTCTTCATAGAGCCGGGAGAGAAAAATCCTTTTCCTGCTGGAGACCAAGGACAGCTGTTGCAAGTTTTCAGGCCTAAAAGCTCCGACAATAGTGGACTGAAGAGAGAAAAGGATAGGTATACATAATCTGAAGCTGTAATTGGACAATTAAACCTCAGTTTGTAAATGGACCGAAATTTATAAAAGTGTGAGACCTCGTGACTAGTCATCTATTTTGTGACAATTTTGTGTCCGTTTTGTGACCATTTTGGGTCCACCTTGGGTGTAGCCCTGGCCAGGTTCTTGTACTGCCCAAGGTGTATCCTAAAGGCCTTTTAATAAAAATCTGCTTTATTCTCTAGCTCTGTCCAGTCTCTGTTCCATCTCAGCCTTCCCAAGGCATCGATAGTACACATGCTTCAAAGTGCTTTACATGCAATAATGACCGAAGCATCACAAATGGACACTGCTACAGTCCCCAAACCCTGACTATCAGCTGAGTTTTCAATCTTGGCCTTAAATGAATTTGCCAAATTGGCAACTCTGGCGTCAAGTGGAAGCGAATTCTGCAAATCTCGGTCTCTTTTATAGGGAAGCACTATTGATTTTTTTTTTTTTTATCGTCTTACTCTGTTTCTTCCAGCTCTCCCCTCCCTGCACCCACCTTCAGCAGGATTGAACACTTTGATTTAAGAGAGGCTGTTCAGTGCAAGAGACCCTCTTGGTGGCGAATTAGAGGATGCCTTGCCCCGTACATCCCAGCAGTCAGACTGCAGAGACGCGCGTATCCATCACCCTCACAGGTAGCGTTTGCAATACAATTATACCCTTCGAGCTGGTAGCTGGGGATGCTGACAGCCCTACAGTGCCAGCCCAATGCCAGTTAATAGGTGGATCTGTCCCCTAAGAAGCCGAATCCATCAGTGCCACCGTGGAAGCAGCGTGCCACCAAGGGGGCAGGGTGAGCCATGCCTGGGCTCCACTGAGTTTTGGAGTGCTGTGACTCAGTGGAATCACTGGGGTTTGAAGGGCAATGGCTAATTTTGTGCTTCCTTGCAGAGAGCTTCACACATTTTTGTTTTGGTCTCTGGAACCAGAACAGGGCTCTTACTGAAGAAGCAATTTGCAGTTTCTCCTAAAATCTCCTCCAGCTACAGGAAAGTAACTTCTGACTGGGGAGCGGCATCTGCTTCTCTAACATCTTTCCATCTACAGCAAAAGGCAATGACTTTTAAGCAGAAAAACAAGGTTGCCTTTTGTGATTCTCTTAACTCTAGTGGCTTAAGACCAGTTTTGAAGGCTCACAGTGACATCTTCTAGGCATTTCTTTCTCCAGCATAACCCTTCTCTCCTCTGGACTGGCCTGGCACCTGTGGGTGATCAAATCACTTCTGGCTTCTGTCAGTTTGGGGAAAGGTTCTCTGCCTTTGTGACTTCAGATGACAGCATTAATGATATCAAAGTTCTCAGGCTCTGCATGTGTGGTGTTTGACTCAAGCAACAGGGAACTCTTTGAGATGGAACAAACAAACAAAAAAAGTTAAGCAATTCCACCAGCTGGCTTTTTAAAGCCTTCTCTTGCTGAAACTGCCAGAAGAACGAAGTTTCATCTTCCAGGACTGAAAAAATGAACCTTTGTTGCTTGGAAATAAGTCAAATCTATAGCTGGAGTAGACATAGTTGACAAAAAATAATTTTACTGAAAGGTCCAAAGTTATCCATGATGTCAGGAAAAAACTGCACCACACATACAGACAAAATAAAAAATAGCCCAAACAATCTATTTGGAAAAGCTACTTCATTTTTCATTTTTCATTTTTAAAACACATTTTTAGTCTCTTAAGAAGACCTTTAAGATTTCAAATACATTAAATATCTTCTGAAATAAACAACTCATTTTGGGTTGACTTAGATATTCTGTCCTGATTTGGCCTGAAACTTTTATTGTGTTACATTTAATCAAAACTATTAGGAAAAAAATTTCCTTGGGTTTGACCTGAAGTTTTTCCGATATTTGTACCAGCCAACAACCCTAAGCCCATTATTTGTTCAAAATTGGTGAAGCAGCCAGGGAAGACGTAAGATGGACAGTGAGTCATGGTCTCTAGTTTTATCAAGTTGCAGGCTGGGGTTGAAATCTTACCACCTGGGAAGCTTGTGGGAAATCTACCACCTACACTGCAACAGCCAGGACATCATCACAGCCTTTAATCTTCCCCTTTGATGTACAAAACCCTGTTTTCACCTTTGAAAGCAGCTGGTTTTCTCTACAGACTACCCAATAAGAATGGACCCTCCATAGAGTTGCAGTGGACCATCTCCCATCCACTTTTTCATTTCTGTGGCTTAGTTAGGGCTCACCTCTGGAGACTTCCAAACCAGATTTTAAGTCAAAGCCATTGCAACATTTAGGTGTTTCATGTGAGTCACACAGTTGAGGAGCGGCACTGGTATTATTGCAGCTGAAGTCCCAGTAGAGAGCCATAGATTCACAACCCAACCACAGGGTGGTTTGGGTTGGAAAGGGCTTTAAAGCCATTCTCGTTTCTCCCCCTGCTGTGGGCAGGGATGCCTTCCACTATCCCAGGTTGCTCTAAGCCCCATCCAGCCTGGCCTTGGATATTTCCAGGGATCCAAGGGCAACCACATCTTCCCTGGGCAACTTGTGCCACAGCCTCACCACCCTCACAATGAAAAATAGCCAGAAAAAAATGTTTTATAAATCAGTGCATGTGAACTCCTTGTTTTTCTCTTGTGGAGTCAGTGTTACAATAGGCGCCATTTCAACCTAATGGTATTTGGTCTGAAATGGAATATCCTCTCCAGCAGAATTAGTGGTATACTACTAATTCCTTTAACAACACCAAAGGGGACCATTCTACTTGTCCTCCCTGACACCCTCACGGGGTACAGCCTGCCCACCCAACTCTCCTAGTGTTTTGGTTCCAAGAGTGTTGGGGAGCAGCAAAGGTCTTGGTTCCCTGTCTGAACCACAGAGGTAGGAGAGGACAAAGATCTCTAGAGGTGAAACCTGGTTGTGACTCAGTCGCAACCTCCACGTTTGGAACCCAGGTATGCCCCATGGCCACCTGCAAAGAATTGCAGAGGCACGCCGGCCAATATGGAGAAATACCACCTAAGCACCAAAAAATGTTTTGGATTTGGCAGTAATGACCTTTGTAAGGGCTGGTTGATTTCCCACTGTGCTCGTATACAGGGAGACATTGCTGCAAACTGTTCATAAATACTTTCAGATGGATGTGCCAGAGGTCTTTCCCTTTTCCCACCATCACCCTTGCTCTTCAGAGATCCCTGTTGGAGCCCCTGGACCTGGATGAAGCTTTGGAGTGTTCCAAAGGTGCAGATAAAACTGTGGTTTCCTTAAACAAGATAAAAAGGCACAGGAGTGACAGAAGAATTGGCCCCTACAGCTGAAAGCTTTCATGCAACCATCCTTCCTGAGAAGCGCATAGATGGAGGACTTGGCCACCATCAAGCCCTTACAAAGTTGCAAGGTTTCAGGTACTGGTGGATGCCAGGGAACAGCTGGATGGAGCAGGAGATCAAGCCAGGAGCTTCCCAGATCGGCCCTTCCACTCTAGTTTTGCACTGCTGTAGCTAATACAGGTTTTGTCAGTTATTTCAACAGGGAGAAGCATAGATCTTTTTGCTGGCTGACACTGCTGGCAGTAGTTATAAATTGTCTTCTGAAATAGCTGGAGAGGTGTAAGGTCTTAGACATGAGCCAGCTGATGCTATTCCTTCAGCTCAGACCCAGGACCTGCCCTTGGGAGCACTCCTGGGCTGCTCCAGCACTATGGGAAGTGGGCTTGCTCCAACTCCACCTCAAGTGTCAGCTTTTTCAGTGCCAAGATCAGTTTCAAATTCTCCACCACCTCTCAGGGATCAAGCAGCACTTAATAATTAATAATCTGAATGCTTTCAAATCACCTGGAAAAGAAGCCAGCACAAAATCAAACTGTTATGGTCAACGTCACTGTTTGGGCTGTGAAGAATGAGTCCTGCCTGATTGCAGGTTTTCCAGAGCAGATTAAACTTGACACTTCTTTCCTTTTTTTTTTTTTTTTTTTTTTTTTACTATGAACAAGACTCGTCTGTGCAGAGCAAAGCTTAAAATTCATTATTTATTTTGCATGATGTTGACATCACAACAGAGCCCTGTAGACCCTGTCTCGATTGATGAGGAGAAGAAGAATCTCCTGTTTTGCATGATGAAGAAAAACTTCTGTAACTATCTGCATTTCTCCCAGTCCATAAGGTTGCTACTCCAGGGACAGCCACACTCACCTCATGCTAGTGTGTGGGATGCTCTGAATTTATTTATTTATTTTTAATTTGTACTAAAGAAATAAATGCTGTTCTCCCAGTTTGTCTCCCTCTCCATCCTGTGAGATAAAGTTATCAGGAATAATCAGATCATAGAGTGGGGGCTGGAGAGGAAACTGTACATTAATACTAATGTATCTGGCATTGCAGGAGACACGAAGCCTGCTGTTCCCTCATTGGCCTGGGAATGTTTAACAAGCTCACTACATACCTTTGCTTTGCTTTGCAAAAGAAGAAAACCCTGCACAGCTCCCTGAGCATCTGACAAGAATGCACAGACATAATAATTTCTTTGACCTCAGCCACATGAGTTTCTGAAAAGAACAAAACAGCATCATTTCATGGCATTTACAGTTTAAACCTTTCCTATTCAAGTTTCTAACAAAAAAAGCCAACAGCCCATTCTGGTCATGATTAAAATTCATAGGCTTGCTGCAGAGAACAGATGCAGAAGCAATTTTAGGCCAGTCATATCCCAGCTCTGCAAAATTAATTTGACAGGTTTGCATTAAAGCACTGATCAATATCCACTTTAGAGCAGCAGAGGCTAACTGAGAAAAAATAAGTGACCGGAGTGCTACCAGACGAGAAAAAATGAATCTTTGAGACTTTTTTCCCTCTAAGCTTGCACCTACATCAGAAGTCCTGACCTCAATCCATTGATCGGTTGCAGTTAACATGACAAAAGGCCTGGCGGATATACCAGAGCTATACCTACCAGGGAACAATCAACCCTGATACACTAAATGTTTGACAGAGTGACTAGACTGCTGAATTAGTATTTGCTTTCTGAGGTCTGGCAGGCAACCTTTCCGTCCTGCAGTTTCCTAGATGCTTACAAAAGGGATTATATATAGACATGGTTTATAGAACTTCTCTTAAACTTTCTTAAAGAAGCACCTCTTAGTATTTTAAGCTGAGACCAAGATAATAAAACTCCACAGCCTTGTGCCATTCCGGTTACGTCTCCAATGGGGGAAAGGTGTGTTTCTATTTTCAACTTAATAAGGACAAACTGTTTGATTAAAGTGCTCCAGAGGTTTTTTATCATCTGTGGGAGAGGGAGGAAACAGCTCGAGGCACCAAACCTACCCCTAGCCTTGCTTAGGCGTGGGAATGACACAATTCATATTGGAGCTTGATTGGAGAGAAAGGGCTGGAAATCTCCGCTGCCATGGGTTGTGTTGGTTGAGTCCAGCAAAGGAGAGCATTTGCACAACCCCACAAACACCACGGACGCATCAGCACATCAGCACAGCAGCTATCGTGGTCCTGGCTGGCGTCGCCCGTGGAGGGAAGGTGCGGCGCTACAGGCGCAGCGTTTCATCAGATGGGCTTTTTGTCTCAGGAATGATCCTGGAGCCACAAGGAATGGCTGTAACTCACCAGGCACAGCTTTGTCTAACTGCAAATCTCTTCCACTCCTGCAGGACACTGGCTGTCCCTGGATGACACGGGGTCTGCACCTACCACACTGCTCGCTGAGCGGGCTGTGGGGATTTGCCTGGGGAAGAGGAGGAGGAGGTGGTTTGGGGGCTTGAAAAGAAAAGTTAGAGTGATTTCCCACCTGCCACTCCTTGCCTGGATTTGTTCAACATTCCCGGGCGTTACATGCAAGGATGGATGCTGACCTGGGATGTGGTGAGGTCTCTCTAGGGCCGCCTCCTTCTTCAGCTGCACCCAACACCTCCAGTCAACACCCACTGTAGGGGCCAGTCGCTGCTGGCTGCCACCACAGCTGCAGAACTGCAAGCTTCACCCTCCGCAGATCAGACCCCCAAGTGAAAAATCTCTACACAGATTTACTCTTCTCTGCCATTATCCCCAGAACTGGATGCACCCCATGGTGTACAACCTTATACCACCCACAGGACCTTCCCTACAAGGCCTCTTGTGAAGATACTTGGTCTGCGGCAGCCTCCAGAAATTGACGCGTCTCTTTTATTTGTTTTCCCGGTAGTTTTAGAATTCTCAACCTAAGCGACACAATTTCATGTCATAAACTTGACTACAGCTAGACATTCATTACCCTTAATCACATACTAATTACCTGACGTCACAGTAACCTGTGAGTCTTACAGACAACAATTAGCCAAGAAAAATATGAGGAAAAAAGTGTTCATTGAGCTGTTGTGAACGTTGGTGCCCAGTACCAGGCACTGGAACAAGACATGTGCTCATTTCTGCTGAGGTTTAACATACGCTAGTCCCAGAAAGGGACAAAATCTCATTAAAATCTGTTGTATACTCCTGCACAGCACAATCAAGGAATGGAACAGCCCATCCCATGGTTGAAGCACCTGCTTTAGCCTTGGGAAATAGAAGTTTAGTTCCCAGCATTAAAGCAGACCTCACTGAATCCACCAAGGACCAGATTTCTTAAATCTGAAGTGCCTAATTACCTCTGAGTTCAATGGAAAACTAAGCAAGTCTCTTAAATACCATTTAAAATCTGTCCTCAAGCTACTTGGTTGCTTTTCTGTCAAATGACAGTCATCATTTTCCCTAAATTCCCAAGGAGTTAGATGAATAAATGTATCAGTCAGCTCCCCCACTCCAGTGATGGAGGGCCTGAACAGCCCACAGAGGGACAGCTAAGCCCCACTGCATCAAAATAGGCAGAAAATCTCGAGTACCATTTGCCAATGTACTAAACATTTGTATACACTAACAGGTGCTGCAGGCATGTAGACACCAGCTGATACATCAGATTTGCTTCTCCCATGCCTTGAGGATTCTGGTGGAAAAGAAGCTCAACATGTCTTGGCAATGTGCTCTGGCTCCCTGAACTCCCCGTGCCCAGGGCTGATCCCGCAGCGTGGGCAGCAGGGCAGGGGGGATCCTGCCCCTGTGCCCCTGTGCTCAGCTGAGAGCCCACCTGCAGAGCTGCTCCAGCCCTGCCTCCAGCAGCACAAGGACCTGGAGCTGCTGCAGCCAGCGCAGAGGAGGCCACGGAGATGCTGCCAGGGCTGGAGCCCCTCTGCTCTGGAGCCAGCCTGGCACAGCTGGGGCTGCTCAGCTGCACAACAGAAGGCTCCAGGGAGAGCTCCGAGCCCCTGCCAGGGCCTGAAGGGGCTCCAGGAGAGCTGCAGAGGGACTGGGGACAAGGCACCCAGGGACAGCGCCCAGGGAATGGCTCCCAGTGCCAGAGGGCAGGCACAGCTGGGATCCTGGGAAGGAATTGGTGTCTGGGAGGGTGTTGAGGCCCTGGCACAGGGTGCCCAGAGCAGCTGTGGCTGCCCCTGGATCCCTGGCAGTGCCCAAGGCCAGGTGAGATGGGACTTAGAGCAACTTGGGACAGTGGAAGTGGTTCTTTCCAACCCAAACTATCTCGTGATTTTATGAGGTTAGATGTTTCTGGCCCTTGAACCTTAAAATAGTTCTGTGACAACTTATGGGTCTGGGAGCATCTATAGACTTGGCAGAATATTCATTATTTCTTCCTTCTTTTCTCTGGGTAGGATTTTTTTGTTCTTGTTTATTTCCTGATGCAAATCATAATTGCTTCTCCTGAGGTCTGGATTTATAAACCCTAAAAATCCTTGACTTCACTCTTCTTGTACAGAGCATTTGGGCAGGTCTCAGGCCTTCTGCTTTGACAGTGTCTAATTAAAACAAACTCAGGGTGTTCAAATTATAAGAAAGGTATCCACGGCAGGGGAGAGGAACAGGATGAGGTCCCTTCTAGCCCAAACCATTCTGTGATTTTATATTTCTATACCCAAGCATTTCCACAGCCTTGCAATTAACCGCGTTTATAGACCCTGAATTAAGATGGAAAAAAATCTGCTATTCTGAGCATCAAAATCAGCCCTTCAACCCTGGCACCTCTTTTAAAGGTATGCAAAGCTTTGGTAGCCACGTGAAATAAAAGCACCTGTTGGCAGATGTTGTTGTCTGACCTGAATATGCAGATTGGGGTGGTGCAAACCAAACTGTTGCAAAGCCAGTGCCAAAGCAAGACACTTTATTTGCTGTCAAACCAGATTTCTGCTAGTCTTTCAGCCCAGACCCTGAGCTAGACACATAACCGTGAAAAATGTGTCAGCTGCAATGCAACGTGGTGTGTATGTGACACACACAGGGGAACATACAGGCTGACACACACGCTCTGACTGCCAGCACACCCTCAGACAGGTGCTGAGCACCTTGGCACTGCCTCTGCTAAAGATAAAAGGCCTCAAATATAACCATTATTTTACCTTTTTATTTTTTTTTTTTTAATCTGTATTACAGTGCACTGTATATCCCTAAATGTATATTGCAGCACATCAATAAAAAGGACCGAATTTCCACCTCATTTGGAGCCGTGCCTTTTCTTTATCTCTCTGCAATAAGTTAACCTCTTAAATATTACAACACGCTGCTCCTTATGTCTCTTAAATATTAAACAAGGGCTGTACAAAATAGATTCAAGAGCACACAGTAATCAATAGCAATGATCACAAGGGCAGGAAAATGGAACCGTTTAGGGGTTTTTAATCTGATGAATAAGCCTGGCGCTTTCATTCAGAGAAAACAATGCAGCCAAAATCCAGCTGTATCACACACTCCCTAACACCAGATTTCTCTCATTCCTCCTGCTTGGCACAGCTAGATTTTAAAAAGGAGCAAGAAGTCATCCAGGAAAAATGCCCACCAAAAATAGTCCCGACCACACAATATTTCATGCAGTCAATAGTTAAGTCTGTGCTTCAGAAATGCACTGAGGGATGTCTTCCATAAACCCCTGATATGTATGCTTTCTTCAAATCAGATGGGGGCTTCATTTTTTTTTTTTTTTTTTTTTTCAGAGCCCACTTTTATGATATGAACAATTGCCCTTCTCATAACTGAAATACATTAATGTGGTTTTTATGTGTACATAAAGATGAGGTCTTTACGGTCAGTTTTGAGACCTATTTTCAAGTGAAATGTGTGTTTAGATACAGACATATCTGTAATATAAATGTCTTACAAGGAATAGAAGGACAATTAGACTCAGCTCAGACCGTGGACATCTCTTCGAAGTGATCTGTGGGAGGACAACCTAAGTTGCGTGTGCACTATTAATAATAGAGTGTCCATGACATCATTTTACTAATTACCTGGGTTTAGTGCACTCCGTGTAATGGTATTTGTTTTACTTTTCTAAATGTAGTCACTCTTCTCTGAACAGTTCTTCTGGGTTTTACTCTGGTGGTGGTTAAAGAGAAGCGAAATGAAAGCGTGTCAATAAAGAGGTCATTACATTAATGCATGTACCTATTAACTCCCACCCAGGGAAAAAAGGAGCCGAGTGGCATTGGAGGGGTCTGGGATCCATCACATGTGTGAAAACATCCTTTGAAAATCACTTCTGCAGACACAAGCACGTCACACATCTGCCTCTTCTGGTGCCACCGGGACAGCTGCTCCAAAGTCCATGGGCTTGGACGTGCACAGACATCCACATCTGGATCTCTGTGATCCAGAGAGCAGACCAGAAGATCACCAGGGCAAACCTCCCATTCCTACACTTGTTCCACCCCCAGAGTCCCATGATCCTTCTATAAGACACCAATCCCCTCCCAGAAACTCCCGTTTTCACCAAGCAGCAAATTACAACCATAATCTGCCACTTTTCCCAGCCTGTGACTTACCATAACAGTGTGCATGGTGATAATCAGTTTTACTGTGATAACTCTTATTTCCTCACTTATTTTGTGCCTGTGAGCGTGCTGATAAATGGGTCGGACAGTTACTTAATTTCACGATCTGGGTCATAAATATCCTGTCCTGGGGTGTTATTTGTCAACTTTGGCAGCAGTATTCAATCGCTGTCAAAGGTGTCCACGTCCAAGGCCACGCTGGATGGAGCTCTGAGCAGCCTGGTCTAGTGGAAGGTGTCCCTGCCTGTGGCAGGGGTTCTATGAGGTGAACTTCAATCCATACTGTTCTGGGATTCTGTGATCCCAGAAGTCCCAGACGTGCTGGAGAACTCAGCTGAAGCCTTTCAACTCCAGAGATGTCTTTGCCCACGGAAAACCCAAGCTCATCTCCATTACAGCTTGATCAAAACCCCTGTGGTCTCCTTGCCATCACCAAAAAAGATTTCATGGAGCAGAGCTGGAGAGGTTTTGCCTTAGCAAGGGGAAAAAGGCGCACCTGCAAGGGGCTGGCTCACAGCCCTCTCCAGCCACTCTCTGGTGGAGAGGTTCACTGCTGTCCTGCTGTAACTTCAGGAGCCCCAGACACTTGAGCTGGTACCACAAATTATCTTTAGTCCAGGGAAGGACAGGCATGGAACAGCTGTGATTCACTCCCTCAGGGTGTCCAAGACAGGTCGGAGTCATGTCCTGAGGTCCCCTTTCCACTGACTAAAAGGGCGTTTAAGGCAGTCAGCCCAGGGTAGAGAAATTTAGGTGAGGTGAGTCCCAGGCCAAAAAAAAAAAGCCCTTTGAGCCCTGTGATTCATGCTGACAGTTCCAGCCCATTCCTCATTTCCAGGTGGGCCGTTTCCTGCACTGGCTGATGAGGGCTGGGCACACCCAGACCTCAGCCTGTGCAGATCCTCTGCACTACTCAGCTTTGGAGCTTCATGGCTGAGGAATTTTTCCCTCACCTGAAGGTCATTGAATTCCTGGGTCTCTGAAGTGTTCCAGCGCTCCCCCAGCACGCCAGGAAAGGGCAGTGTTACAGGGATGAGGATCCATCTCCAGCTGAGTACGTGTCCTCAGCAGCTCCTGGCAGCCACCACCAGGGCTTCTTCCTCTGCCCTTGGAAGATGATCATGTTTTATGGCTGGAGATGGCCATGCTGCTGTCTGCTCTAGCTCCTTGCTTAATAAAAGCTCTATTGGTGCATGCAACCTCTTAATGATTCCCCCCCAGGGTTAACTTGCTGCGTTGCATCCCGTCTACCTGTATCATTTTCCAGTCAAACCCTGTTTCTAGTAATTTAGGGCTGTTTAAATCACATTTGTTTCCAGTAGATGCTGGAAAGAGGAGCAGACATGCTTGCCCTTTGACCAGTATGCCAGTATGAAATTCCCTTTACTTCTGCTTTTTCTTTATTTCTCCGAAAGCTACAATAAACAAATAAACTACTCCCTGAGTTAGTGTTTGCTTCTCTGCTTTTACCCAGCACAAGAGGTTTGATTTTCCAGGGTGCTACAGTATCAAAATTACATGCAACACCAGTTTGTTTGTTTGTTTGTTTTTCTTTCACTATGACTCTTATTATTGTGAAAAAAAAGAAGAACTAGAGTTTCTATTCCTCTTGCTGAAATAAGAAAATACTCATTTCATTGCCGGAGGTGCCTTGTAATGTCTTTTTAGATGTCTTCAGTAAAAGTCTCCTTGCCTCCTGTAAGTGAAAGAAAATGCACAAGCTACCACTTTTATGATTTCTGAGAGAGGGAAAGGGAGAGTGGATAGAGATTTTGCTGTTAAATTTTGTCTGCCACTGCCTTATGGGAACTTGAAGCATATTCACTGTAAAATGTGGGTTGCTTTAGAACATTACTCCTGCTGCTGCTGTCTTCCCTTCCTCCTGTAAATAAAAAAAAAAAAAAAAAGAAGGCAGAAAATTCAGTAACCCTGTCATAACCTAGTGTTTAAGAACAGCTCAGGCACAGTTAATTTGACTGTTGTCTAATAAATATATAAATATATCACCACCCCCAAATAGAGAGGAGACCTGTCAAACTTCAGCATCATTGGCTAAACGCCTGAAGGGGAAAAATGACTTGAAAGAACTTAATTCAAAAAATCCTTCAGGCCACAGTGTTGCATCTTGCAAGCCAGTAAAGATGCAGACAGCTATGAAGAGAAAGAGACATCAATAAATAATCAGGGGTCTTAGACTTTTAAATGGGAATCTGAGCATTGCAACCCAAAGGTAAATTGAATCTTTTCCCCATCTTCCTAGCAGGTGCTCATGCCTGTGTAAGCCATAAAACTTTGCTCATTGTAAATGTAGCTTGCCCTTTCGACAGACATTTTTACATGGAAATGGAAAGTCTTAGCCTGAGACTGCTCAAAGGCATCTTTGCCTGCAGCAACTTCTGTTTTATATTTTGAAAGGCTTTTTTTCTTCCCCCCTCATCTTTTCCTTTCCTCTTTCTCTTTGCCGAGGGATATCTGAATCCTACTTAAACATTTTTCTGTGGTAAACAGCTTCAAAAAAGTGAGCTGTGCAACATGCAGCCAGGCAGTGAGAAGGACGCTTGTCACCACTGCATTAAAGGTGAGACAGCTGAGGTAATCAGTGACGAAATGAAATGTGGTTCATTTCTCTTCCTGACAAAACTGACTGAACACTAGGCTTGCCATAGACACTTACTGAAGGAAGCTGTAAGTGTATTTTATCAGTTAATTAGTGTTTGTACCCATTCAGGTGCACCATTAGATGGTGCCCTGGGTAGGATGAAGAGTTTTGGCTGTGTAAGAGAAGAGACATCCATTCCTACTCATCCTCTTCCTTATGGACTATCAAAAAAGCAAAGCTGCTTTGCCCTTGACTTACCCATAACTTCAATATAACAATAATATTGTAATGAATATTATTATTATAATAATATTTTAATGAAACAATGCTCTTAATTACTACTATATTTAGAGGAGGTGCCTGTGAGGACTTTGTATGTCTTGAGACAAACCTGTCCTGTAAGATCCACAAAGAGTTTTTGCTCAAAACCTTCTCTAAGTTTAAACACAAAGCCGACACGAGGGGTGACTTGAGTTTGCTGGTTCAATTTATTTTGAGATGGATTCTGCCCTATTTAGACCAAAGCGAAATCCATGATCTTTCCAAGGCCAGAGTAACCTGAATCTTCTTTTAACATTAGATTCTTGAATTTTCTGTGGGCTTTTTGTCTGCTTTCGGTATCTGGTAAGTTTGATGTCTTTAATAAAGGCTCTTCTTGGAGGAGAAGACCAGTTACAGAAAAAAAGCCATCTTCTCTGTCTTACCCAACACTGTGGCTCCCAACACACCACATAACTCCTCTGGGAAACTCCTTGATACAGACTGTTTCTTACAGTCCACAAAGGTATTGCAGGAAAACATGGAAGCAAAAATCCCTTGTGAGCTCCTATATAAAGTTGCTCCTACCAAACATCAGCTCTGGCTAGGTGAGTCCCGAGCCATGAGCTGCTGAAGGCAGAAAACGTAGGCTAAGTAGCTCAACATGTTTATTTTTCCCTTATATCCTTCCCTGTTAGGTTGGTTCTGGCCACCACTGGAGATGAGTTTTGGGACCAGCAGGGATTTTTGTCTGTAGTGTGTTATCACGCCTGTGTGTAGGCACCCGCAGAAGATAAAAGATTCAAACTTGCTAGACTCCTTCCTTGTCTCCCTCTGACATGATCCCTCGGTACAAGTACAAACTCAACCATTATGTTCCTCCAGACCTCCTCTTCCCATCCCTGACCCATTTATTTCCCGTACAACCACTGGCTTGGGACTCCACTGGCATTAACTCTCCAAACAAGAGACAAGCAGCAAGAACAGATGAATGTTTAAAAACAACTATCCTATTTTCATGCAAATGTCCTCTGTGATAGCGAAGAAATGAAAAACAGTATTGCATATTGGAGGTGAAAGCAGAACTGTTTCTAAAAGCAGACTGTCTTTCAAAGTTTTCCATTAGGCGTTTGCTCCTTAAATACTTTCTGTGAGCAGAGCTCATCCCCACCTGAGGAGGCAGCCTGATCCATATGCATGAGGATCTCCAGCAAGAGATGCAATCTGCAGATCTGCATCTCATTTGGACTCACTGTGGTCTGGTGAGTCCTGTTGAGGGGTCAGCGTTGGGTGAAAACGTGTCCCAAATTGTTCATGAGCATCAAATGAGAAAAAATACCTTTGGAATACAGTGAGCCAGACTGAGAGGTGGTAAAACGAGGACAGATGAGACAGCTTCTTGCTCCGTCCATCAGCCCACAAACCAAAGTTTTTCATGGAATCACAGAATTATTTAGGTTGGAAAAGCCTTCTAAGGTCAAGTCCAACCATTCCCCCAGCCCTGCCAAGGCCACCACTGACCCATGTCCCCAAGTGCCACATCCACACGGCTTTTAAATCCCTCCAGGGATGGGGACCTCACCACTGTCCTAGGGCAGCCTGTTCCAACACTCAAGCACCCTTTCAGTGAAGAAATCTTTCCTAATTTTCAATCTAAACCTTTCCTCATGCAACATCTTCCCCTTGTTCTGCCACTTAAGAGAGCAGATTGACATTCCCCTTCATACAGCCTTGGTTTGAGACTTATCCCCCTGAAAGGAGATCCAAAAGGAGTTGCATACAGAGGGATGAGCACCTTCTGGGCCACGTTGCAGGAAAGATGGAAAAACAGACTCCGTTAGTCTGCCTATGAAAGTTTATCCCACTGAATCACCATGCATGTGGCTAAACATTGGTAGACTGGCAATAGTGCAGGCTGTCAAATCATCTTTATCAAATCCTGGTCTGTGACCTCACCGTACCCCATAAAGTTTGGGATATTTCAGGAGTCTTCATGGGGCTGTCTGTCTGTGGCTGTGTGTGCTGGGACTTGTAGGTTCAACCGATGGCATAGCAAGGGAAAAATCAGACTTTTCTATGTTCTTTCCATCACTTTAGTGACGTGAAGTGTCTTGGTTTCACAGACCTGAAACACCCACCCTACCACCTGAATTGCTGGGAGCAGATGCAGAGGTTTGAGGTAAATAACATTTGTCACTAACCAGCCCCTAACACAGGCAGTGGGTAAGTCCTTGGAACTGGAGGAACTCGAACCATAAACAACTGTACATTTTTTAATGCAGTGATAAGTATGAAAAGGTCTTTAAAGTCTGCATCAAAGTAGCTGCTTGTGAGGATCTGGCCATAAATTTCATTTATAACATTTATAACAAATACACAATATTTACTTTCGTTATTGCAACCCTCAGCCTGAGGTCTCATCCCATTCCACAAGGCAGGAAAGCCGTAATTCCCCACACTGGCAGCATTTTGTGATCTCATATATTTCTTTTTGTTCCATTTTTTAATATTTGAAATATATCAGTTTAGGGGCTAGACCATAATTTTATTGAAGTAACTGAGACTGCTGTCTTCATTTTGACTCTTGGCAAGGGAAGGCCAGAACATGACACAGGGCACAAAGAAACAGAGTGAAGGGATTTCTCTCGTCCAAGGAAATGTTCTTAATTGCATCCTGAAAGCATCCCCACAAGCTCCTCTTTTTGTCTGCAGTAGGCAAACCTCCTCCTGAATGCATTTCTCAAGGGTGGCGTTTCCCACAGGGACATGTAGCCAGCCCTGGGCATCAGCAAATTTTGTCTGCACCAGAAAGAAAGCCTAAAGAGCGCTTCACCTACCCTTGAAACCTCTGTGGAGACTCTGTTTCAGAGCAGAATCAACACTCCCGCTGCCCATGACGCTTCCCAAAGCAACACCTAGCAGTGACTTCCCAAGCTGTGACTTCCTGAGTTGTGGCACCTGGGGACATGGGATAGTGCTGGCCTGGGCAGTGGTGGGGCACGGTTGGAACCGATGATCCGAGGGGGCTTTTCCAGCCTCAAAAATTCCATTTCTCACAGCAAGAGGCAAGGATTATCTCCCGGTGCTGGCTGGAAGACCCTAGGGGCTATGAGATCATTTTCAATGTAAATGTGACCTCATCATGATTGCTTACATTAAGGATCCCAGTACTTTGCAAGTCATTCTAATAAATTCACTTATCTGCCTGAGGAGGAGAGAGTCATATATTTGGTCTTTGACATCTGCTTTTTCAGGGTCTGTGAAAACCCAGCTTCTCACTGCGTGTGCTCCTCCATGGACATTAACGCCATGGGATAATTTTAGACAGAGGGTATGAGAAGTAAATGAGGAGCCAATCTATGTGACCTAAGTTATACTGAAGCAATGCCCAGGTCAGCCTATAAAAAACATCAGAAACCCTTTTTTGGAAGAAGCTGATCCTTGATTTATGAGGGTGGGAATGCCAGTTGAGCTTGACAATGACTCTTCCTTTTCTGCAGGAAATGTAGATTTCCATGGGATTGCTGCTGCTGCTGGAGTAGGGGGCCCTCTGTCCTCACTCAGCTTCACATCCCTGGGATGCTGTTGACCCACCAAAGGTGGCTATCTGGTCTTGATTTCTGGCAACTGAATAATTCAAAAGCAATTTATCTGCATTTTCAGGAGTGTTCAGGGAAGTCACTTCACAATCATTTACAGCTCATATACCATGGTGTTGGGGAAGACTCACTCCCCGTTTCACTCGCTTGATTGATGAGTCTCAAAATCTCAGAAGAATCATAAATTCCAGCGACAAATAATCATGCATTAGGAAAAAAAAAAAAAAAAAAAAAAAAAAAAAGATCAATGCAATCACCGTTCGTTATTTTCCATTCACTACTTCATGTAATTTTTAGTCTCGTAGGCATCCAGTCAGACTCCAGTTACAGTATCATGTTTGGGGGGTCAATTATGTGCAGTGGGAGGGGACACTCTGAACAATTAGTGATTGACTGACTGGAGAAAATCTATTTTCAGGCATTTTCAGGTGAAAAAATTATCAAAGAAACAGCCTTATGAATCAGCATTAAGTAATGAACAGCGAACAGGGCCAAATAGATCAAACCAGTTGCGAATGAATAGTGGCTGCCAACACCAGTCTCAGCAAAAAACACCCAGCTTTTAGCCAGGCTTTGATCCAGACTTTGGATAAAATAAGGGAAGTCTTTCTCTGGATGATTCCATCCCTGCACCCGGCTCGCGTTGCCACAAAGTTTTCCTCCGCAGCACAACTTGGCATGCAGTGTGTGTACTCCATAAAGCGCTTAAAAGTGAAGGTAATTCAGCTGGTTTGCTTCCCTGCCTAGTGGGAGCTTTGCTCAGCGCTCAGAAATGTATGCAAGTGTGTGACTAATGTACAGCAAAAAGACTCAGGATGGAGCCACTTTATTCATTGTTTGTTATTGTTCTTTGTTGCTCAGTGTTTTGTAAATCCCCCTGGTTATGGAGACGTTTTTATTAGAGAATACATTTTTTTGAAAATGGGGTTCCGCAAAAATGAAATTTCAGAGGTGTGTGTCTCGGCATTGATTTTTCTATTTGTAATAACACACTATAGCATATCTTGTTTTATATCAAGAGGATAAAATGTCCCTAACACAGTGATCGCCATTCTGTGGTAATGGATAAAGCCTGTTTATGAGATGTCATTTATTCCACAATAGACAGTAAATAAAAGCCATTTCAAGCTTCGGTTAAATCAAAGCTTGTTCGGGATTTCAGCAGATTTGCAAATTACCTTTGGGACCATTTTCAGATTCAGTTGTTTTCCCACATGCTATTGACTACCCATGTTTTACTATAAATACTACTTCTTGCTCTCTCTCTCTCTGTGTCTCATACCAAACCCTGGGATTGCAGAGTGATTTGTAAAGACAAGCAGATAAAGTAAATACACAGTACTGTATTGAAATTTCTTTCCTGTCAATGTAACAGAAATAAAACCACAAGTTTTGATGGCGGAGTGAAAGCCAAAGAACAGGATCCTGGGCACAGTATCTTGGAAAATCCAGAGGTATTTGTGAGATCTTATATAAACACCAAGAGAGATGCAGCAAAAAAACAGGTTTTGTCAAAAAAAAAAAAAAAAAATCTACTAAAACTGGCTCATATCAGATACTTTGGCTTTGAAATTTTCTGCTGTTAGTGAACATAGTCAGAGGAGGATGCTGGGGCCAACGTCGCTTTCTTGCTCTGCCTTTCAGATGGAAAAGTTAAGGTCAACATACAAAAGATGAAGAGTCCTGGGCCTCTGGACTCAGAAGCTTCCTCACTGGCCTGAAGTCATAACACAAAATAAAGAGTTTAATCAGAATATCACAGATACGGTGATAAACACTGAGACAGGAGCATCAAGTGCTTTAATTTTGGGTGCATCCTGCTTGTTTAGGAAAAACTGGGTTACTTGCGAAGAAATGCACTTTAGGGACAACAAAACTCTTTGGAAAATCAGAGTGCTGTCACCTGATTGGAAAAAAAAAAAAAAAAAAGTCAAAATGGTTCATGGCACACTGTTTGAAATAAAAATACTTCATTTTTTTCTCTAGGAGGTTCACAGTGGGTATAAATGAGCATATACAACAGATGACTTTCAGTCCATTAGAGCATGGACATTTTTGGCTTGAATTGTCCTCTCCACTTCCACTTTTCCTTCGCTTTTGTTAGAAAATCTCCCAAAGAAGCAAGATGTTTTGGTTGAGAGCCTTTGAAATGTCCCATTTGACCTATAAACTTATGATTTCCAAGCCACCAAATATTCTGAAACCTACAGGAGGGAATTCATACTCTCATAAATTCATTCCTTCCTTTTAATATTTGAGTCCAAAAGTCAGTTATTCCCAAAAAACATCTCTGTGAATTATTTTCCTGCCCCCTTTTAGGACTGTGGTGGCTGTCAGTAGAGGGACAAGTGACACTATTTTACTCAGCAACAGTTTTCAAGAGACAAAAAGAGTGAGCACCAGTGGATATCCAACAACTCTCATTTAGGAACCTAATTGGACAGTGACACTGATTTCAACTTTACCCACTTCCAGCTGCTGAGATTTGGAGGCAGATTCTTTACCATAGGCCTTGGAGGGCTCCAAGGTGATCCTCAGAGGTGCCCATCCTTGAACAAAATCGAACTTTAACCCAAACACATTGGAATTGCAAACAGAGGGACAAATCTGCTTTCATTCTTGTAACCACCAGGGAAGCAAAACTGCAGCGGGAAAGCAAGACAGGTTCCCTTCTAGTTCATACCCTACAGAAAAACATCCCATAAAACCATTAACAAAAAGTGTCTCAGCCTTGAGGAGATAAATGCAGATCCACCATTCTGTAGAAAGTAATGTGAGTGTCATGTTGTGGTTGAGGAAAGCAAAAATAAAGAGCTCCCACCTTCCCTGCAGGGTGCTGCACTGCAAGATCAGCAGTTAGACAATAATATTTAATTCCTGTAAATGGTTTAGCACCCTTAAAAGTGGCCATGCATTGTCCTGGTAGGTGTCCTCTGTGTCTTAGGTATCTTCAATCCAGAAACTCCAAAAGGGAACAACTTAATCCAATCACTGTAAGAAAGGTTAGCAAGGCCTTTAGGCTTCATAGAACCATATTCCTGAGCATCTTCCTAGTTTCTGGATTTCAAGAAGCATAGTGTCCTTCCCTTTGACCAGACTTTGAACAAAATTCATGGGGAACAGGCAGGGAAATTGATTTCAAAGTCCTTCATTTAATGATACTTGGGAAGAGCCTTTGAAATCTTTGTGATAATGCATGCATATATCATAGTCTGAAATACAGCAGCAAACTGTGTAGGGAACCAAGCAGATTTCCAACGGAGAACCTTCTCTGGTTTCTGTGGAATCTCACTAAAAATGACCTTATTCTCTCACAAATATTTCTGCTTGCAAGGATCAGGGATTTTCAAATTTCTGCAAGGGAATTTTCAGATCACTTTTTGACGTGGGACTACTTTGAGAAGAATCCTTCTGATAGTTGCCCAACCACACCTTTTTCAGAGGTTTAGAAATTTTCACCAGAGTCCTAACTCTCATTCTGTTCCCAAAAAAAATGCCACGTGTTGAAGCACTGCAACATCCCAAGTGTTCCATCAACCCCAATGTCCTTTGTAACATCTCTGTGCTTGTGCAAGCTTTCACGCACAAGGGGCTTCCCTAGGACCTCTGATCTTCCCAAAATTACATCACTTGCCCATTTTGCAGTTTCCCCCAGTTTTAACCCAGACTTCAAGAATGTTGGAGCAAAAGGCTGCTCTACAGAAATGTTCGACCAGGAGAAGTTTTTGAACATTGGATACTCCTTAAATATTTTTAATGTTTCAGTTGTCCACTCAGGGAGCAAATATGATGCTGAGTGATCTGGGCAGTTACTCACACGCAGAGCTGTTAGTTCACAGACAAATCATTAAAATATATTGACCATTTTTTTCTCTTGATGTTTCCAGGCTGAGGGTTTATATCATAGAATTTCACGGGGAACAGCAGATATCTTCATTCCTCATTACATGACAATCAGCACTGTCTTGTTACAAAGAAGAACTCAAGAGGAAGGTAAAAAAAAAGTCAGTTTGGCACAAGAATACTGAGTTTACTGCTCCAATGTCTCTGCAGTTTTGCCTGAAAGTACCATTACAGTTAAAGTTTTGTCAGCACTTTCATTAGAAACCCAGTTTTGATTTATAACACTGGCTGCAAAAAATTTGCTGCTGGCTGAAATTCAGTGTAAGGTCTCTGGCCAGGGGAAACATTTTAAACATTTTTTTTGAAGATTGCTTGAAACAAGTTCTATTATTCCAATATTACACAGAAGATTTCCTAAGATTTTACTAGGTGAAGCTAGGTTTTGTGTGGTTTTGGGGTTTTTGGTTTTTCTTTTTACAAAATGAACACAACCAAGTGGTTATTTGGGGAGATTACATCCTGGTTTCGGCTGAGGTATAGTAATGTCCTGGTTTTGGCTGGGGTATAGTTAATTTTCTTCTTAGACATTTTAAATTATTGCCTTCGAAATCTGGGGGTCTTGCCAGAAATCCCGGGATTTATGTCAAGAATCACCACCAAAACTAACAAATGCTTAAAGCAGGCAGTCAGCAGACACACATTTTGGTGTAAGCGTTCCCAGCCCGTTAACAAGCGTCTAAAGCGCTTCACCAAACCATGCTCAGTGGCTCTGCTATCCCCGCTTTATTAGCCGGGCATCAGCAAGCCCTGGCAGCATCCAGGCTGCACGGTGTTGTTTGGATTAATTTAGCACTGGTGAGTGGTGTCAGGCTGACAGCGGTGGGGACGGGGGACAATTCATCACCTGGACGGTTACGACGCGGCAGCTCCCTCTTCCCGCAGCCTCTGCCTGCGGGCACCACGCTGGGAAACAAGAGCATCCCTCGGCCCCTGGTCCACCCAGCCCCCAGCCCCTCGGCGAGAGACATCAGCCTGGACAGCAATTAAACCATTCCTGCTGCAGGCAGGCGCCAGAAACCCGCCAAAAAGAACACGGGACAAGGGTAGAACAGCAGCAGATACAAAATGGACGTTGAAGTAGTGACCACAACCTGCTGCATATTTGGCTATTGGTCACAAAATCATGGAATTGTTAAGGCTGGAAAAGCCCTCTAAGATCACTAAATCCAACCATTAATTAAGCACCACCGTATTCACCATTAAACAATATCCCAAAATGCCACATCCGTATGATCTGTTCAATGCCTCCTGGTGGAGTTCTGCTATTAGGAGTGGTCAGTACCTGTGGAATTATTTAAATTACATTCTGGCTCTGGTTTCTAAACAAAAGATATCCATGTATATTCCAGATGCCTGCCTTCCAAAAAAAAAGCTGCATCTAGGTGATGTAACAATATATATAGGAGAGACTGTAGAAGACCTGTGAGATTTTGAGATTAAGGCACTTCCTTCCTTCCTTCCTTCCTTCC